>NW_027189128.1:5266055-5291055 GCF_040958095.1 Procambarus clarkii | reverse complement strand
TTACTGTGTTATGGTAGAACCTATTTCATCAAGTCAGTCTGAGAAATTTCAACTAAAAGTTGTCCTATCCCCATAGCATATTAGAGTCTTCAGTCCACTGTAATAATTGTTGTTTGCCTGACTGCCTTTACTGAGTTACTGAGTGATGGTAGAAGCTATTTCATGAAGTCGGAAAAAATTTAAGACTGGTAGACACCTTTTAAGATGTAAAATGTTTCCCTCATTCAGTAAAACGCTAACTTAATGACTTTGAGTTTACTGAGTGATGCTGCCACTGATTTGATTTGATAGAAAGAAAAAAAATGAAGACTTGTAGTCACCTTTTAAGATGTAACAATTATTTTTCTCATTCAGTAAACGCTTACTTACTGACTTTGTCTGAGTTTACTGAGTGATGCTGCCACTGATTTGATTTGATAGAAAGAACAAAATTGAAGACTGCTAGACACCTTTTAAGATGAAAAATGCTTCCCTCATTCAGTAAACTCTAACTTACTGACTTTGACTGAGTTTACTGAGTGATGTTAAATGTTGTTAAACAGACTTGAGTGCTAGGTGTAGGGGGGAGGGGGGTGGTGGGGAGCTGCTGGGAATGGTGTGTGGTAACGAATCATTTAGTCCAGTTATGTGTCAAACTCCCAAGAGGTGACCCACCCCCGAAAGCTCCCTCCCCGGCTAAATTGTATATAAAAAGAGTTCACGCCTTTAACTACTTATTGACTGCTGAAAGACCTACAAGACCACAGGCTGATACGTGCCCATATGAAAACGGCAATATATATATAATGTGTTTATTAGTTTTTGTCTCGTTTATGGAGAACTGGGGAAATGTGAAGTGAGGAATTGTCAAGTGATTGATGATGACTGTCACCTGCATGGAAGGGGGAAGGGTGCTACATATGACACCACCTTAACGCGAACACAGTCCACTTATGCATGAGGCGTCAAAGACCACACACCGGGGCTCGCAACGTGGAGGAGGCACACCACTCCTAGTACAGTTCATGGCTCCTACGTGCTCTCCTGGTATGTGGTGAGAACCACATGACTATGTGGGCACATGTGGGCGAGTGGTCATGTGATGGTGCTGGGTATGTACCGCTCTGGAAGCAAGGTAGGGGAGTTAGGGGAGAGGCCCACCCACACTCTTTACAAGAACTATTAACGGATCATTGACACACTCCATTTGCTGCTGAGACCTCCTACGGCGAACACCTCTCGACTCCGACATGAAGAACTAATCACCTGCGGATGAAGATATTGGAGACCCGCACCAGAGAAATTGGTAAAATATATAAATATATACACACTTCAAGTATGTTTATTGAGATAAGCAATAAATACATCTCAAAGGGATAGAGTAACTTAGGCTATTTCTACCCCCCGTATATACACACTTCACTACATAAAACTGACATGAGAATGAAACCCTTCCTATCATTCAAAGTTACCGCCTACCTCCCCTCTCTACTCACCTCCCCCCCTTATACTTCTTCAAGTGTCCTACCCTTAACCACCCATCTAAAAAACTTGGCCTCCTACACTGGTCCCTCCATGGGAGGAGGGTTCATCTATGATCTCAACATATCCTTCCTACATACTGTTATTTAAATATATATATATATATATATATATATATATATATATATATATATATATATATATATATATATATATATGACAATGTCAGACCACGGAGGAAAATGAAACAGGAATTTCCTTAAGTACTTTCGTATATTAAATACATCTTCAGAAGGAAGATGTATTCATACATCATTCATCATTCCTTCTGAAGATGTATTTAATATACGAAAGTACTTAAGGAAATTCCTGTTTCATTTTCCTCCGTGGTCTGACATTGTCACATTCTTAATCACGTGTTTATTTTCGTGATATACACACACACACACACATATATATATATATATATATATATATATATATATATATATATATATATATATATATATATATATATATATGTATATATATATATATATATATATATATATATATATATATATATATATATATATTTTATTAAGATATGAGGTACATCTGCATTAGTGCAGCTACCCTAGACTATATGAAGTGGAGTACAGTGTGTCAAGAAAGCTAACTAGGTGATGCTAAGAAATCCCCATCACACAGGATGGTTAGTCATACAGAAGCATGTGATAAGCGGTCTGCACTGGCAGACTCCTGATGCATATATATATATATATATATCTACACGTGATTAACTCTATGGCACATACTCATACATATTCACCTACTACTATTGCTCACCTGTTCAAAACACCTATTCCTATACTTACACTTTTACCCTACATGGCCCACAACATCGCACATGCCGCTACCAGTCCCACACCAAGTGGGAGCATCCCCCCTCCTCCCTCCCTCTCTCACACTATCAACTTGTTTATGTATACCTCACCCATTACTTATACCCTCTTACCCATACACATTTTACCTACATGACCCACAACGTTCCTTACATTTTACCTACATGACCCACAACGTCCTCACCCTCTGTGACCCACAACGTTCCCGCAACGTTACCCATCCCAATATACGGACTCCCCCACCCACTTTTGACTTTGACTGAGTTCGATCCACTGGGGTTCTCCTTGCTGGCACGCACGGTCGTAGTCTCAATTTACCCTACTAACATCCCCTTCTCGATCCTACATACTCTTATTAATTATATATCCTCATATCATGCTTAACTCTACGTTACATACTCATATACATTCATCTTACAACTACTCCTACTGCTCACCTGTTCCTATACTTACACTTTTTACCCCAACGACTCAAAACCCCCCCGAGACAACGCCCTGGCGCTGTGAGCCACACACCGCGACCCACATCCACCCCGCTGGACCACACACGTGCAACCCCGGGGTCCCCCCCCCTCCACCGACTCCCCCCACCAAACCCCCCCCCCGTCCCCCGAGACTGCAACTGTGTGTGAAACACCTGTGTAGGAGCCTAATTGGTTTACCTCCGCAGGTGTTGCTCAAGATCGTAGTTTCAATTTACGCTACTACCATTATGGACAATCCTCCCTTTCCCACACTTTGTGAGTGGTTGATCAAGCTCTCATGCCGTTCACACCATTATGGCCAGACCTCCATCTTCCATCTCCCGGTGTCGTTGGTCAAGCTCTCATGCCGCCCAGACCATTTTGGCCAGTCCTCCCTCCCCAAAATTCCTTGTGTCGTTGGTCAAGCTCTCATGCCATCTTGACCATTATGTCCAGTCTTCCTTCCCCCATACTCCCGATGCCGTTGGTCAAGTTCTCAATCCGTCCAGACCAATATGACCAGTCCTACCTCCACCACTCTTACGCTCAGACCAGTTCTCATGTTGTTCAGACTACTATAGCCAGTCCTACCTTCACCATACTCACCTCCACCTTCATTTCCGAACTATTAGTTACTAAATTGGCAGTTGGGCTGGGTAATTCGAATCTTTACAGAATCTGAACGGAATATATAAGTTTGTTTAAAATATAATATGTTTGATATCTCCACACTTTAAGTCACCATCGATGATAAAGAAAGTAGTTCAGTTACACATTCATCATGGTGACGTGGAGCTGGTTGACGTCATGTGGAGCTGAGTGACATCACACATGTCACGTCAGCCCAGTATTTACATTATTATAATACATTGTTTAATAAGAAGAGAATTATCCTCATAATTACTCAATTTAAGTAGTTAAAATTAGTGGTTAGTCTTATAAGCTTAACAGAGGACGAAACCTCTGAGCTGTATAATATTAAAAATATTTATTAAGTAGTTATACATATAATAAGCGGGTTATATTTCCCACAGACCATCTATATATCCAAATATATTTATCCAACTATCTACCCATCAATCTATCCATTTTTAAAGCCTTCTATCCTACTGTGCCTACATCTATCTGTGCATTTAACTGAACATTTAATTGTCCATCTATCTAGACAGCATTCGATTAAATTATCTATCTATTAATCCGTAACTCTAACTATTCATCTCTCTCTAGTATCAATCTGTCCATACATCTATCCGTCTACCCATCGATCTATGTATTCATTAATTCAACCATCTATTTAGATCAAACCAATTATCCATTCATTTATCAGAAAATCTGTCTATATATCTGCCTGACCATCTATGTATCCATCAATACATATATGGTTGTAAATGGATTAAGTATCCATCCATGGATAATCCATCCACCAACTATTTATTCTATCCATATATCTATCCTCTATCCCTCCATGTATCTATCCCTCTATCAATCCATCCATCTATCCATCAGTCTATCCATCCATCTACTCATCTTTCAATCATATATCTATCCATCCCTCTATACATGATTCTATCTATCTATCGATCCGTCTTTTTATTCACCTATCCATCTATCTATTTATCCAGCTATCTACTCGTCTTTCTATTCATATATCTATTTATCTAACCAGCTATATATCCATCCACGTATCTATTTATCCATCTATCTATTCATCAATCCATCATACTCATATGTTTATCTATATCTCAATCTGTCTCTCTGTCAGTAAATATATCCATCAATCTCTCAATCCATCTATCTATGAATACGTCTATCTGCGCTCTGTCTATCTCCCTTTCTGTCTCTTCCTCTCTCTCTTTCTCTGTCTGTTACGAACCCGGATCCAGCGTCCGAGCCTGGAGCAGTGACAACCACGCCATCTGTGGGTCAGCTCCCGAAACCCCCGCCAAACGGACGACGACACCTGGTGAGGACAGCGTGTACTGGCCTCGAGGACCAGTTTCCAGTCTGGTTCAGCGCTCAACACCGCCGCCACTGACCTCTGGTGAGGTGGTGCTCCGACGACAGCGCCATCTATGGACTGGATACGTCAGGTGTTTGTGCCCGAGCCCGTAAGTGAGGTGTTTTAGTCTGTCCCAGTCATTGATGACGTGTCTGTTTACAGAGTCGACCTGGGACCGCTGTGTTGAGGGTTGAGTCAGTCTACCCGAGGCAGCCAGTCTCCATACCTTGAACCTTGCTGCAGCTGTTGTGACGTCGTTCCCCCGGAAGAACACTGTGGTGTGTTAGCCTGCCAGTGGAGTGGCAGTAAGAGGATTTACCCGGGACCGACTGTTGGAGACGATCATCCACTGGGGTATTGAGGACAGGAGGGTGATTTGTGATATCACACGAGACTCCTGTCTAGGGCGTACCCCTTATATCGTTCGTGGAGTGGCCGTACCAGCCTTGGTGGCTCAGAACCTGCCAGCAGACCAGCTGGATGTGTGGTTGACGGCCTCCACGACGGTGCCCCCAGTGGACCTGTGTTTTGGCTGACCTGTGGCCAGGGTAGGCTCAACTTCTTTGGATATTTCGTTGTGTGGCCACGAAGAAGCACCAAGGACTCAGCACCGAGAGTCGTGGCACCAGCGTCTTCAGCAGAAGACAACGATTATGGATTAATCTCCTTGTACAGTGTTAATACCCCCCTTGTGTAACCGTTTTATATATTATTTATTGGTGACGGACATTATATTATATTAAGTTTTTGTCTTTATTTCCCTTCCCCTTTAAGTTACTTGCGTCAAGGATCGCATCCCTTGAAAGCCACTGCTGGCTTGGGGTCGGATATAACTTCCTCTAACAACATCAGAGTGAGAACCCCGTTGCGTCCCGAGAGGGCCGTAACACTGTCTATCAGCCTCTATTTATTCCTTCTGTCCCTGTCTCTGCCCTGTTACTGATTGCATGTCTCTAGCTTTGTATTTCTCGGTCACACTCTGTCTGTCTGTCTCTCTCTCATAACAAATATAATTGTCTAATGTGTGGGTGATCGCCAGCGAGAAAAGTCGTGTGTTTTTGACATACTAAACAAATAAGTTACCCCTTACTCTGATAAATAGCAGTGGCTTGAGAAACCTTTAATTAAAGCTGCGGAAGAATCGTCTGTTATATGTGAATACGGCCAAATTATTGACAGCAGGTAATTTCTGTAATTTTTTTCAGAGATCAGTGTATAATTGTACATCTACATAAATAAAATTGGAAATGTTCGTTTGTTCAAAATCGCTAATCTCCGAAAGTTTTTCACCGATTGCTTTGAAATTTTCACACAATGTTCCATTCTCATCCGAGCAGGTTTTTATATACACACTAGTTTTAAATTTTTAAATTTTGCCCCGAGGGGCGAGTTTATTGGGCAGCGCCACTCATCTTGTGAGTGGACACACCGCCATAGCAGCATGTACAACACTCCCCAATAGGAAGAAAACCCGCTGGGTTGTTCATCCTGTCACTCGTACCCAGACACAGCTGGGACTTGCTTAAGGGGGCATATCATTCTAAATCGTTATAAATTAAAAGTTGTTCAATTTGCTTATAAATTTTTTTATGAAATGGTTATAGAAAGAGCTGCAACTGGTCCAAGTTTCACCATCACACCCTAAACAGAAAAGGAGAAAAAAATACACAACGTATTATGCAACGAATGTTCAACATTCTCAAATAATCTCAGGAAACACATGTGTCAACTAAAATGTCTACTATGTGCTGTAGAAGCACAAACTCTTGTAATAATTGTAATATGTATGTGCAATATATTTATATTTAATTTTTTTTTTTTTTTTTGTTCTTTTATTTTTTTTTATTTTTTTTTTGGCCAATATTTTTTTCTCGTTTGTTATCAAGGGATTTGCATGAAACTTGCACACCTTGCCCCCCTCCCCGCTCAGCTCGTTGTCGCCGTGTGGGGGCTTAGTGGGCGGCTGCCGGAGTGTGATGCTCCTTGGGACAGTCCTCTGTCCTTTTCTAGCCTTGTGCTCCTGCTGCCGTCCTCTCCAATTTTGCTGGGCATCTTTTCCTTTTCCTTCTGTTTCGTTTTTCTCCCCCCTCTTCTCCTATCTGCTTGCCGTTTCCTGCCGACCTTTTGCTCGTTCTGGTTCTTCCATGGACTTCTTCTATTTTGACGCCCGGGTGCTTGAGGAGGCATACTCATGCACCCGTAGAACTGCAGTACCCGACGTCGAGAGCGAGGGGAACCTTTTATTGTCAATCCCCACTTCGTCACTGAACCCGATCTCGAAGGACTGTCGGTTTCTGAAGGTGGCGTTTGTGGGGCGTATACTCACGACGCACCCCTAGGAGGCCCCGACAAGATCGGCGATAGTTTCTTGTTGGGTGTCCTGCCTCTAATTGTGGCTCCATGGTGGGTGTGGGGGCACATTCGTGAGTGAATTCTTCATTTCGTCAAGATGATAACCCCTGTTTCGGCTGCTTCTGGCTTACCTTCTCAGGCTCGTGGGGTGGGCGACCAAGCCCCCGAGTCGGTCCGTATTGGAAGACCGGGCTCTGTAGCCTCCGCTGCATTGGGCCCCGACCTTGCTCCTCCTTTGGCCTCTCTGACTCCTTCCCCTGGCTCCCCTCCCTCCTCTGTGGTTGGGTCGAGCCCCAAGCCCCCAGTGGTGACTACCTCGTCCCCTGGCGCGGCTCCTTCTCTAGTTGTAACTACTGCGCCTTTTAACCCCTCTCTCTCTGGGGGTTCTCACCGCCGTCCTCGTCACGGCCGCCCTCGCTCGATTCCTTCCAGTTCTGCTACCTATCAAGCCTTGTTTGGTCCCGCTTCGTGGGCCAAATATTTTGATCTCCTCCCTCTTGATTCTGCGCCTCCTGACGATTTCTCCCTTCATCGACATCTCATTGATTCCGTGGATGCCTCCATTACTTTCAACCCCACTCGTCTCGGTACACGTGTCGTTGCTGCTCCTTCTCAGGATGCTGCTTCCCGCTTGGCTGCCTTATCCTGCCTTGGCGAGACCCCCGTTCGGGTCTCGAAGAACGCTCAGTTGAATGCCAGTGTTGGCACTATTTTGCTCCCGCCCCATGTTGCAACCGGTGTTCGGGACCTGCGCGACTGCCACGACGATATTCGCCATATCCTCGCTGCCCAGGGCCATTCTATTCTCCAGGTGGACACGTTTACTCGTCCCCCTCGTGGTAGTCGCCGTCAACCCCTCCGGGTTGTGAAGATTACCTTTGATGGTAGGACCCTTCCACCCTCTGTCATTCTTGCTGGTGCCAGGTGCTCTGTCCAGGAGTACATTCCTTCTCCTCGGCTCTGCAACAAGTGCTGGAGGTTTGGGCATGGTGCCCTCCGCTGCTCCCGGACTGTCTCTCTCTGTCCTTTGTGTGGTGGCGAAGGTCACTCTAAGTCGGAGTGCACTTCTCCCCAGGCTCGTTGCCTCAACTGCGGTGAGGCCCATCCTACCTTCTCCCGTGCGTGTGTCCATTACAAGCTTGAGGCAGCCGTCCTCAACCTGAAGCACCGGGAGCGTTTATCTTTTCCTGAGGCGAGGCGCCAGGTTCGCCGGCTCCCGCCTTATGCTAATATCTCTTATGCTCGCGTGTTGCGCTCTTCCTCTCCTCGTCCTTCCCACCTTCCTCAGACTCACAACCGTTTCCGGGCCTTGGACCCTGATGCGCCCACTGCCCCCTCCTCTGTTCCTTTGGGTTCTCTCCCGAAGGATCCTCCTCCTGGTCCTCTGTCTGGGGTTCCCCTTCCTTCTACCCGGTCTGTCGTGTCTTCTGTGTCTTCTTCCTCGTCCCCCTCCGATCCTCCTTCCCATCCTCTTCCTCCATCTATTGGCTCTCCCCACCGCCTGTCGGTGCGGGCGGATGTCCATCGCTCTCCTAACGGCCGTCGTGTGTGCTCTCGTTCGGCTTCTCCTGTTGAGACACTGGAATCCGTTGCCCGGTACGTAGTTGCTGGGATACCGGTCTCTTTAAGTCAGAAGCGTAAGCCTGGCTCCTCTCCTTCCTCTTCCCCGGCGGGTAAGAAGGCTTCGCTTTCTTCCTCAGCTCCTCCTTCTGGCTCTGTTGCTCCTTCCCCTCCCGTTTCAGTGCTTGCGCCCCCTGTTCCTGCTATGGAGGTTTCTTTGGCCCCTGCTTCCCTTTCGGTTGCTGCTCTTGCTGGGGTGCGCTCCCCTCTTTCTACTCCCCCTCCTCCTGCTGCTGTCCTTGACGGCTCCTCTCCGTTGTCTCCTCCTCTTCCTCCTCCTCCTCCTCCTCCTCCTCCAGACCTTGCCCGCCCACCTCTGCTCTGTTCTCCCGTTTCCTTCCCTCCGTCTTTGCTCAGTTTACCCATGCCCCCTAACCCTGACTTTGCTGACCCTGATATTCTTTAACGTGCTCTGTTGCTCTTTCGCCTTTGTTTCTTCCTTGTTCTCTGTTTTTGTCCTTTCTCTTCTCGTCGTTGTCCATTCTTCAATGGAACGTTCGAGGTTATTACGCCAATTTCCTCGAACTCCAACTTCTGATTTCGCGGTTTTCGCCCCTTTGTGTCTGTCTCCAGGAGCCAATGCTTGGTGCTCGTCCTGGTCGTTTTCGTGGCTATTCCTTTCTCTCCCCCCCCCCCAGCCATTGCTGGGGCTTCTAATTCTTCTGCTCTTTTGATTCGGGCTGATGTTCCCTTTGTTCCTTTACTTTTTCCTTCGCCTCTCCATTGTTCTGCTGCTCGTATCTTTGTGGGGAAATGGTACACAGTTTGTTCCATTTATCTCCCCCCGAGTGTCCCGCTCTCTCTTCCTGATTTGAAACACCTCCTGGACTCCTTGCCGGAGCCTGTGCTCCTGCTGGGTGACTTCAATTGTCGTCATTCTCTTTGGGGTGACGTTCTGACGAATACCCGGGGTCGCCTCCTTGAGCCGTTTCTCCTCTCTTCTTCCCTGTCTCTTCTGAATTCTGGTGAGCCCACTCATTTGGACTCTCGGACTCGCACCCTTTCTTGTCTTGATCTTTCTCTCTGCTCTTCTTCTCTTTACTTAGATTTCACGTGGCAGGTTCTTGATGACCTCCATGGAAGTGATCATTTCCCCATCCTTGTTTCCTTTTTCTCTTTTCGCCCTTCCCTCTCTTTCCCTAGGTGGCAGTTTGCTAAGGCAGACTGGACCCTATTTACCCTCAGTGCTGCTCTACCTGACCTCTCCCTTCTGCCTCTCTCTCGCGCTCTCCTCCTTTTTCATGACACTGTCTTCAACGCTGCCCTCCGCTCTATTCCTCGCTCTTCCTCTCGGGGTCCACGGAAGTGCGTTCCCTGGTGGAATGCGGACTGTGCTCGGGCTGTCCGCTGTAAGCGTGCAGCCTGGAAGAGGCACCGCCGTAGGCAGACGACCGATTCTTTTCTTTTCTTTCGGAAAGCGTGTGCGGTGGCCCGTAGGGCCATCCGTACGGCTAAACGTGAATGTTGGGCATCTTCCCAGCAAACACAAATCATCTACACAACGTTCGCCTATCTCTTGCCATAGGTGTGGGAATGATTTGCATTGAGAATGGTGCAGGAGAGCCTTTGAGAAACTTTTACTCAAAAAATCCAAACACAAAGGTTTAATTATAAATTGTTTTTCTACAATTATTTTCTTCCAAATGTAAAACAAATAGTTTTTACATGTTTAAATATAAAATTTATGGTGTTTTTTTGTAAAATTCATTAATAAATTGTGAATGATATATATTGGCTGAGTGAAACCTTTATAATCCATTTAGTTATAATTTGAACAGAAAAAAGTATTTTTCCAAATTTTCTAAAAATTGCTCTTTTTAACACAATTTGACTCCTTATACATTCCACTAAACACTATATCATGTTTAAATATATAATTTATGTATTATTCTCTAAAATAATTTATATAAATTATATAAGTTGCTGGAAAGTGGTGTTAAGGATTTTGAAAACATTTTGTTGTGTTAATATGTTCTTATTAACTATGTCTCAAGTTCACAGTTTATCAAACAAGAATATTAACATTCGTCAACTCTTAAAATCTTATATGTTATCTTGCTGGTGCAAAAAAGGGTGAATCTTTAGGAACAGCTATAGTATCTATATATCACAAATGGTGTTTTCCCTAACTCAAACAATGTAGGGTTTATTATTCTACACATATTTCTAATGACTCTTAGATGTTTACATTCTCTGAAGTATAATTGTGAAGGCTGTGTCCATCACTCTCAACACAGATTCTTAAACTCGTCTCTGCAGGTTCAACTATATAATTAGTTTCCATTTTGAATTTCCATGGACATTTGTATCCAAAATGAAACCAATGTGGTTTCCTTCAGCGCCTTCAGCCAGCACATTTGCTCATTCATTTCCACAGATTCCAACAAGGTAGGGGATTTACAGAAATTTGTATATTCATATTGTTATATATTAAAAATATGAATGCAGTTCAATATGATAAGACAAATACATGAGTTTATGATAAATTCGTTTTCTGTGATATACCATTGATATGCTCTTTTTTTCTTTAAACGGCAGACTAAACTAAAGTGCTCACATCAACAGATTTGATGTATAAATGGTCAACGCTCAACAGAGTTAGTATAAATGTATTAGTATAAATCTTACTTGTCTCATTGTTAATTCACATTCAATGTCAACTTGTGGTTTTGATGTGGCACGTTTGGCCAAGACACCCCACCCCATTATGCACCCCATACCCATCTTGTGGGCGGTTGTGGAAAGGGTTACAGAGGCACATAATGGGCTCAGGGACTGAACCCCACAATTCATTTAGCTAAGCAAGTTACAATCTTGATGAGCTAGTTACAAAATTCAATATAAGTCATCACATCAACAATGGGTTCGAGATCGACCTCAAGTACAGGTTCTAAATTAAGCAACTGACATATGTGGAGAGCTAGTATCAAAATTTATATGTTTGTCCTGCACACCGTCCCCCATCCAGTGGGCAGCGGTGGATAGGTTACAATCACTTAGTTGTTATCTACAGTTAGCAAACTGGGGATATTTGGCTAAAATTTCTGGTAGCAGATCATTTTGAATGAAATATTGACACATCGCTGGAACATTGGTTATAGAATTGTCTCTAAATTCATGTATCTTTTCGCACTCCATCACATAGTGACGGAGGGTGTGCGAATAATTTTGTTGACACAGTTTACATTTGGTCAGGTCTACATCAGCAGATAATGAGAATTCCCAGAGATACTTGTAACCGAGTCTAAGCCGAGCAGTAGTAACATCTAGAAGTCTGCTGATTTTATTGGATGATCCATAGATGTGTGGCTCCTCTTGTATGATATGTATGATAGATGGAATTACTAGTTCCAGTTTCTAGGCAGGCGATGAGTACTCACAATAACCTTAATTAAGCGTCAAAACAAAAATGTGTATACTCTTTTTACTCTCCTGACCTTAGTTCTCGAGCTATGTATTTCATTTTGGTACCAACGTGTTCGCAATAACATTCTCTAGAAGAAAATCAGCAAAAACGGTCACCAAAAGTTATATGAATACCAGCACCCAATAAATACCTACGTAGATGACTCGCCGTGAGTGCCCAAGAGCAACAAAATGTTTTTACTCTTGGGATTGTTATCACTTCCACACTTGTCCTACAGCGTTAATTTTGGTATCAATGTACTCGCAATGAAATTCCCAACACGGTGATATGAATATAAACGTAGAATAATGGTCGCTGCCCACCCGCAAGAGTGTGGGAAGTGGCGGAACTGTTACCCAGTATTGGTGACAAGACGACACATGGGCGATACAGTGCTTTGAAAGTTTATAATTATATCACTGTCCTGACATTATTATTGTATGTACGTCATTCATTTTTGTGCCAATGTTTTCGCAATAGAATGTTCTATGAGCCCGTAGGTAAAAAAGAGCAACAAAGCGTAAGATAGAATAGCACCATATATAAAACAACGCTGGTACATATCAGTGAGCGTCAAACACACGAAATGTGTGTGTTTGATGGTGGTCAAACGATGTTTGATGTGTTTGATCAGGTGATGTCCTGATCCGCATAATTAAAGTATGAATTATGTTGAGAAAAAATAAGAAAAAAGGGAAAAAACAGGGGTGGGAGAAACATGACAGAAAAAGAGTAAAAATACAATTTGGTCAACAAAACAGCATTGTTTAAAATAAAAGATATGGATTGACATTTTGGGGGTTAGGTTGGTAGGTTACATTGAGTTAATTAGGTAGTACTTAGTGTTTATCTGTTATAGATAGGAGCTGCCTGGTATGGGCCAATAGGCCTTCTGCAGTTACCTTTGTTTTTATGTTTTTGCCCTGTAACCTAAATGGTTAGAGAGGCACATATATGGGCTTAGGGACTGAACCCCACACTACATTTAGCTAAGCTGGTTACAATCTTGATGATATAGTTACAAAATTCAATATAAGTCATCACATCAACAATGGGTTCGAGATCGACCTCAAGTACAGGTTCTAAATTAAGCAACTGACATATGTGGAGAGCTAGTATCAAAATTTATATGTTTGTCCTGCACACCGTCCCCCATCCAGTGGGCAGCGGTGGATAGGTTACAATCACTTAGTTGTTATCTACAGTTAGCAAACTGGGGATATTTGGCTAAAATTTCTGGTAGCAGATCATTTTGAATGAAATATTGACACATCGCTGGAACATTGGTTATAGAATTGTCTCTAAATTCATGTATCTTTTCGCACTCCATCACATAGTGACGGAGGGTGTGCGAATAATTTTGTTGACACAGTTTACATTTGGTCAGGTCTACATCAGCAGATAATGAGAATTCCCAGAGATACTTGTAACCGAGTCTAAGCCGAGCAGTAGTAACATCTAGAAGTCTGCTGATTTTATTGGATGATCCATAGATGTGTGGCTCCTCTTGTATGATATGTATGATAGATGGAATTACTAGTTCCAGTTTCTAGGCAGGCGATGAGTACTCACAATAACCTTAATTAAGCGTCAAAACAAAAATGTGTATACTCTTTTTACTCTCCTGACCTTAGTTCTCGAGCTATGTATTTCATTTTGGTACCAACGTGTTCGCAATAACATTCTCTAGAAGAAAATCAGCAAAAACGGTCTCCAAAAGTTATATGAATACCAGCACCCAATAAATACCTACGTAGATGACTCGCCGTGAGTGCCCAAGAGCAACAAAATGTTTTTACTCTTGGGATTGTTATCACTTCCACACTTGTCCTACAGCGTTAATTTTGGTATCAATGTACTCGCAATGAAATTCCCAACACGGTGATATGAATATAAACGTAGAATAATGGTCGCTGCCCACCCGCAAGAGTGTGGGAAGTGGCGGAACTGTTACCCAGTATTGGTGACAAGACGACACATGGGCGATACAGTGCTTTGAAAGTTTATAATTATATCACTGTCCTGACATTATTATTGTATGTACGTCATTCATTTTTGTGCCAATGTTTTCGCAATAGAATGTTCTATGAGCCCGTAGGTAAAAAAGAGCAACAAAGCGTAAGATAGAATAGCACCATATATAAAATCTACTCTGACCCCAACCCACTCCTGTTAAATAATGTTGTAAACAATTAATTAAAAAAAGTCTACTTGTGGATGTCAACCAACAAACCTCACACAAAACATAGAAAAGACCTACTATATCTTATTTGGAAACAAATCAACAAATGCAATTCAGCTTCAGATAGATAATGTAAACATTAGCAATAAAAATGATGGAAAGTTTCTTAGCCTATACTTAGACAAGAGACTCAACTTCCGCACCCATATACAACACATAACTAAAAAGGTTTCTAAAACAGTTGGTATACTGTTTAAGATCAGATATTATGTACCCTACTCTGCTCTCCTCTCACTCTATTATGCACTTATCTATCCCTATCATTCTTATGGCGTTTGTGCTTGGGGTTCAACCTCTGCAAACTACCTCAAGCCCATCATCATCCAGTAAAAATCTGCTATCAGGACAATAAATAACTCTACCTTCAGACAACACACAGCTCCCTTGTTCAAATCCTTAAACATGCTAAACAAATTCACTCCATACATTCTCCTGTGTAAATTACGTTTATAAAGCCCTTTTTCTAACTGCAAACCCTGTTCTGAAACTCTTCCTGGACAGATGTAATAGAACACATGGCCACGTCCCCACCAGACATAAATATCTCTTTGATATCCCCAGAGTCAAACTTAATCTATGTAAACACTCTATGTAAATAAAGGGACCTAGTCTATGGAACTCACTCCCTTATAATGATTTGAAAAGCTGTCCAACTTCTGCCATATTCAAAAATAAAACCAAAAAGTACCTGTAGTACTTTTTAAGTACGAGGGAGTAATGCGCAAAGCGTCCCTCACCTGTGACGTCACAGCGTCACCTGACGCCATATCAACACATCGGCCATTTTGTCGTCAGTTCAGTCATGGCGAGGACTAACCCTTCATGCAAACTGCACCTACTATCAAGAAGAAGAAGATTTTGTGTTCCACCGATAGTATTATCGTAAGTAAGCACTTATATTTTATATTTTATTAAATTAATTGATTCTATTTTTCTGTAATAAAGGTCCAAAGGGTTGTTAAGGAACAAGGGTGTAGCGATACCGACGCTCAGTGCGCTCAACTCACACCAAAGTATCACCTGTGTAGCTTCTGTAATTAGTGTTAATTAGTTATGCTATAAGATAATGAAGCGAGTATAAGATTAACTCGCTACAAGGGTACTGTGTTGGGAGGTGAGGGCTGTTACTGGTGTCTGTGGGGATGTGAGGACTTGTACCAACCACTATCACCACCAGTACCTTGTCTTGCATCCTGCTTAGTATTCCTATTGAGATATGAAGTATTATTGCATTCATATAATTATTCATTCATTGTCATTACTATTTTTATGGGCTATGTTCTGTTACCCTAATGCTTTTTACCCCTGGGCATGTCCATTTACTCTCCAGCCCTTCACAAGCCTCTGCTGCACCCCCTCCATGCCCATACTTACTGTGCTTATTCTTACAGGACTGCACTGCATTATGTGGTGCTCACTGCCTGGACACCTTGATACATGCATTATAGGGTTCTGGTAGTTGTTCTACTCACCAAGCCCTTCCAAGGCCAGGCTTGACATGTGAGAGCTTGGTCCAACAGGCTGTTGCTTGGACAGGCCCCTCAGGCCCACATATCCACCACAGCCTTGTTTGTCCGGCACTTCAAAATCAAATGTTTATTTACGTAAGGTACATACATATTTTTAGGTAAGGTACTCTTTATTTGGGTAAATTTATCTTCGTAGTATTTAGCTTTGGCTCGTCTAATTATCTTGGATAGCAATAACGAGTAATTCTTTGAGAATTCTTTGGAGACAATTCCTAACCTATACTTCTCCCAACCTATACTTCTTCTCAAGGTCATCTTCACTTCTTGAAGATGTTCAGGTTTTCTCTTGAAGATGTCGACGGTTGTTCCAGCAATACTGTATTTCTTTTATTGCTGAAAACCTGTTTTCAGCCATAAAAAAATAATCCTGAATCCAGAAAAAAATCCCTTTTGTATCGTCTGGAAATTTTCAAATATTGCTGATCAAACCTGAGTCTAAATTATTTGTATATATTATGAATTACAGAGGTCCCAGGACAGGGTTTTTAGGCACTCCACTTACATTTTCCCACTCTGACTTAACCCCCATTTATACAAACTCAGTCTTATCTTTTAGCTAATAATTTATTGTACACACCATACTCAGCCTGTGTAGGGTAGTTTATTGTGCATGTGTAGTATATATATTTGTGTAGTATATTTGGTATATTTAATGCCTCTAACCTCTCCTCATAGTTCTTGTCCTTCAGTTCTGGGAGCCACTTAGTAGCATGTCTTTGCACCTTTTCCAGTTTGTTTATGTGCTTCTTAAGATATGGGCACCATACAACCGCTGCATATTCCAACTTTGGTCTAACAAAAGTCGTGAACAATTTCTTGAGTATTTCGCCATCCATGCATTTAAAAGCTCTGAATATTATCCTTTACCTGCAATTGGTTGTTGCTGTATTTATAGAATATGATTTGTTCTACTTTACATTTGTTTGTTCCTTTTTTTCAAAATTTCTTTCTGCCTCTCTCCTCACTGCCGTGTAGTTGTTTCTCTTTGTATTACTGGTATGTTTGGGGGTTTGGCCTCTTCGTATATTGATTCCATTTTTGTGTCTTTTGGTCTCTGTCCGTCTTGAAATTTCAGTTGAACAAATCCTGTTTCCTAGTTCTGCATCTTTGTTTTGGTATAAATGTTTTTGTTCCTTTATCATATATTTCACAAAATTGACATACTGTGCATTAATTCATCTCAATTACTTCCTTTCCTAACAGCAAGCCTTTCCAGTAAAATTCTTTGAATTCTTTTCTGACTTCTGGCCTAATGTTTGTTTTATCCTAGTGTGTATGATGCCTAGCGTGTGTCTGGTGCCTGTTGTGTTAAACCGAAGATAAATGCATAAGTATAGGTCAGTAATTTCTCCAGCTTTGAAAGAGGCTATATGTTGTGTATCACCATCTCTGGAGAGTTTTATCTGATTGATGTATAAATTACTTTTAATTTTACAGAATATTATTGTTATACTGAATTTATTATTATATAAATAACTTAATTTTACAGAATCATCTATCAACGCACATCCACAAGTTGAGGAGGAGGATGTGACCTTCCAGATGTCTGAAGTACTGAAACAGGCACCAAACAGGCCTGGTGGATCTAGGTACAAGGTAAAATAATTTAATTTTTTTTTTTTTTTTTTTTTTTACTAATTGTCCGATATATATATATGTATATATATATATATATATACATATATATATATATATATATATATATATATATATATATATATATATATATATATATATATATAATGTGTCGTACCTAGTAGCCAGAACGCACATCTCAGCCTACTATGCAAGGCCCGATTTGCCTAATAAGCCAAGTTTTCTTGAATTAATGTTTTTTCGACTACCTAACCTAACATTTTCAGCTACCTAACCTATCCTATAAAGATAGGTTAGGTTCGGTCATATATCTCTATTAATTTTAACTCCAATAAAAAAAGAATTGACCTCATACATAATGAAATGGATAGCTTTATCATTTCATAAGAAAAAAAATAGAGAAAATATATTAATTCATGAAAACTTGGCTTATTAGGCAAATCGGGCCTTGCATAGTAGGCTGAAAAGTGCGTTCTGGCGACTAGGTACGACATATATATATATATATATATATATATATATATATATATATATATATATATATATATATATATATATATATATATATATATATATATATATATATATATATATATATATATATAATATCTCTATCACATCTATATCACTTTGTGCTTTAGCCCTGGTGGAGCTTGGTCCACCAGGCTGTTGTTTGCAGTGGCCCGCAGATCCACATACAGTCTGCATATGATATACAGTCTGTTGATCAATTAAACTACAGTAGTTAGTTTTTATCATCCGAATGCACCAATATGTGTTCATTCTTCCCAGATGAAGGAACTAGGTAATATTCATCATCTGAATGCACCATCTGATGCTTTAACACACTCATGATACACGAGAGGTTTAAAAAACTTTTAAAACTTTTAAAACTTTTTGACCTATGTATTTAAAAGCAATTCTAAAGTTAAAAAGTGTAGCATAGGCCCCTCGCAGAATGTTCTTAATATGATCCTCAGGTTATAGTTTTCTATCTAAAACCACCCCTAGATCTCTTTCTTGATCAGAATTCTTTATAGATCTCAGTGGCTCGATCATAGAAACTGCTCTAAATCCTTGTTGGCCTGGATTGTGGAGGTCATTGGTCTCTATAAAACTAGTAATCTGACTCCTGATCACTCTCAAATAATTTTATTATGTGGGATGTTAGTGCAACTGGTCTATAATTCTTTGCCAATGCTTGTGTTGTGTTGTGTTGTTTTGGTAGTGATGTGCAATGTGTTCTTCTAGATTATATCTTAATTTTCTTCTAGATTATATCTTAAAGTATATTTAAATGTTATTGTTATTAAATGTTATTGTGACATTGCATTGCAATTGAGCTATGTTGTTTACCATACCGTTCATTTCGTGAGTATAAGTATAGATGCCACACTTGTGACAGGTAAAACCATGCCTTTTTTGAAAAACAGCACCGTCTGTTGCACGTAAGAGCAACCCACACTATATTATGTTGCGATATTATTTCAATATTTCCGATTGTATTGATAATTTGAATTTTCATAGATTTCAATTTATTTTCATTTCGATTTAATAATTTTGTGTGACATTGCATTGAAATTGAGCTGTGTTGTTTACCATACTGTTCATTTCATGAGTATAGTTTATTTTTTTATTTTTTTCATTTCATTTTTTTAGCTGTTCTTATTTTTCAGTGATGGGAATATCAGATCATTTGATGTTCCCAATTTTCTGATGGAAGCATCAGACCATTATAGAATGCATCGGATGAGGTAGTTTGGAATGGTGGGGAGGACGAGAGGGGGGTATGGTGGGGAAGACGAGGGGACAGAGGAGAGGGTAATGGTGGGGAGGACGAGGGGACTGGGGAGTTGGGGATGGTGGGGACAGGGGAATGCTGGGGAGGACAAAGGGACAGGTGAATGGGAGATGGTGGGGGAGGAAGAAGGACAGGGGAGGGGAAAATGGTAAGGAGGACGATGGGACAGGGAAGTGGGAATAGTGGGGATGATGTGGGGACAGGGAAGTGGGAAGGACGAGAGGACTGTGGAATGGGGAATAGCAAAGTGAATTATAATTATATATATTAATTAATTCTTATAAATTTCCAGAAGCCTGTATCAACACCCACACTAATGCAACTGAAAGAGATGTTGAGACAAGTATTGCTGATATGTTGAAGAACGCCCCAAACAAACTCGGTGGAAACAGATACAAGGTAAAGTTTGCCAATTTGCTGTAGTCTAATTCAATTTCTTTTTAGTAATCTTCGAGAACATTTATGCTATGAATAAGATAAAATAATGTAACTGATTTTGATTTATTTACTATTTATTATTTATTTACCGTTATTAGTATAATAGATCTCGTAATAATTTTGCAAAAATAATGGCATTTACTATTTTAAAAAGCTCGGGTGCAGGGGGGGGGGTTATGTAAAAGCCTGGTTTGTGCCTCGGAGAGGCTATGGGATCCAGTAAGATCGTCCTTCCTTTCCTCCCTAGAATCTGGATGTAGCAGGTGCTCAATTGTCAAAAGTGAAAAATTGGTTTTGTCTTCCGAATGCACCATTTGTGTAAATTTGCTAATAATCTTTTAAAAATAGTAAATGCCATTATTTTTGCAAAATTATTACGAGATCTATTATACTAATAACGGTTTGATAAAATACAGTAGACTGCCTACTGGATAATAGTTCCAGTCCACCTGTAGACAGGGATCTCACATCAGCTTGTATATTATACAAGGATAAGATTTGATAAATTCAGTTATTTGACTGAACACTGGCTCTGTTTAAATCAGAGATTTAAACATACATAGTCTAACCTAGCTCCATAACTAACAGCCATTAGCCATTAGCCATTCATGCACAGCCATCAGCTGGGCCATAGACCGGCAATTTTGCTTTTTTCCCAAGCCGGTCTGTTTTTTTTCGATGCCTCAGTGGCCCATGCACAGGTCCGTTCAAGGGGATTAAATAGCCGTTCTATGGCCCCAGGGTTTGTATTTTATCAAACTCTTATTAGAATAATAGATCTCGTAATAATTTTGCAAAAATAGTAGCATTTACTATTTTAAAAAGCTCGGGTGCAGGGGGGGGGGGTTATGTAAAAGCCTGGTTTGTGCCTCGGAGAGGCTATGGGATCCAGTAAGATCGTCCTTCCTTTCCTCCCTAGAATCTGGATGTAGCAGGTGCTCAATTGTCAAAAGTGAAAAATTGGTTTTGTCTTCCGAATGCACCATTTCTGTAAATTTGCTAATAATCTTTTAAAAATAGTAAATGCCATTATTTTTGCAAAATTATTACGAGATCTATTATACTAATAACGGTTTGATAAAATACAGTAGACTGCCTACTGGATAATAGTTCCAGTCCACCTGTAGACAGGGATCTCACATCAGCTTGTATATTATACAAGGATAAGATTTGATTTACTTTTGTATTTATATGCATATATGCATTTATATGCATTATTCTCTAGAATAATAGATCTCGTAATAATTTTGCAAAAATAGTGGCATTTACTATTTTAAAAAGCTCGGGTGCAGGGGGGGGGGGGTTTGTGTAAAAGCCTGGTTTGTGCCTCGGAGAGGCTATGGGATCCAGTAAGATCGTCCTTCCTTTCCTCCCTAGAATCTGGATGTAGCAGGTGCTCAATTGTCAAAAGTGAAAAATTGGTTTTGTCTTCCGAATGCACCATTTCTGTAAATTTGCTAATAATCTTTTAAAAATAGTAAATGCCATTATTTTTGCAAAATTATTACGAGATCTATTATACTAATAACGGTTTGATAAAATACAGTAGACTGCCTACTGGATAATAGTTCCAGTCCACCTGTAGACAGGGATCTCACATCAGCTTGTATATTATACAAGGATAAGATTTGATTTACTTTTGTATTTATATGCATATATGCATTTATATGCATTATTCTCTAGAATAATAGATCTCGTAATAATTTTGCAAAAATAGTGGCATTTACTATTTTAAAAAGCTCGGGTGCAGGGGGGGGGGTGTTTGTGTAAAAGCCTGGTTTGTGCCTCGGAGAGGCTATGGGATCCAGTAAGATCGTCCTTCCTTTCCTCCCTAGAATCTGGATGTAGCAGGTGCTCAATTGTCAAAAGTGAAAAATTGGTTTTGTCTTCCGAATGCACCATTTCTGTAAATTTGCTAATAATCTTTTAAAAATAGTAAATGCCATTATTTTTGCAAAATTATTACGAGATCTATTATACTAATAACGGTTTGATAAAATACAGTAGACTGCCTACTGGATAATAGTTCCAGTCCACCTGTAGACAGGGATCTCACATCAGCTTGTATATTATACAAGGATAAGATTTGATAAATTCAGTTATTTGACTGAACACTGGCTCTGTTTAAATCAGAGATTTAAACATACATAGTCTAACCTAGCTCCATAACTAACAGCCATTAGCCATTAGCCATTCATGCACAGCCATCAGCTGGGCCATAGACCGGCAATTTTGCTTTTTTCCCAAGCCGGTCTGTTTTTTTTCGATGCCTCAGTGGCCCATGCACAGGTCCGTTCAAGGGGATTAAATAGCCGTTCTATGGCCCCAGGGTTTGTATTTTATCAAACTCTTATTAGAATAATAGATCTCGTAATAATTTTGCAAAAATAGTAGCATTTACTATTTTAAAAAGCTCGGGTGCAGGGGGGGGGGGTTATGTAAAAGCCTGGTTTGTGCCTCGGAGAGGCTATGGGATCCAGTAAGATCGTCCTTCCTTTCCTCCCTAGAATCTGGATGTAGCAGGTGCTCAATTGTCAAAAGTGAAAAATTGGTTTTGTCTTCCGAATGCACCATTTCTGTAAATTTGCTAATAATCTTTTAAAAATAGTAAATGCCATTATTTTTGCAAAATTATTACGAGATCTATTATACTAATAACGGTTTGATAAAATACAGTAGACTGCCTACTGGATAATAGTTCCAGTCCACCTGTAGACAGGGATCTCACATCAGCTTGTATATTATACAAGGATAAGATTTGATTTACTTTTGTATTTATATGCATATATGCATTTATATGCATTATTCTCTAGAATAATAGATCTCGTAATAATTTTGCAAAAATAGTGGCATTTACTATTTTAAAAAGCTCGGGTGCAGGGGGGGGGGGGTTTGTGTAAAAGCCTGGTTTGTGCCTCGGAGAGGCTATGGGATCCAGTAAGATCGTCCTTCCTTTCCTCCCTAGAATCTGGATGTAGCAGGTGCTCAATTGTCAAAAGTGAAAAATTGGTTTTGTCTTCCGAATGCACCATTTCTGTAAATTTGCTAATAATCTTTTAAAAATAGTAAATGCCATTATTTTTGCAAAATTATTACGAGATCTATTATACTAATAACGGTTTGATAAAATACAGTAGACTGCCTACTGGATAATAGTTCCAGTCCACCTGTAGACAGGGATCTCACATCAGCTTGTATATTATACAAGGATAAGATTTGATAAATTCAGTTATTTGACTGAACACTGGCTCTGTTTAAATCAGAGATTTAAACATACATAGTCTAACCTAGCTCCATAACTAACAGCCATTAGCCATTAGCCATTCATGCACAGCCATCAGCTGGGCCATAGACCGGCAATTTTGCTTTTTTCCCAAGCCGGTCTGTTTTTTTTCGATGCCTCAGTGGCCCATGCACAGGTCCGTTCAAGGGGATTAAATAGCCGTTCTATGGCCCCAGGGTTTGTATTTTATCAAACTCTTATTAGAATAATAGATCTCGTAATAATTTTGCAAAAATAGTAGCATTTACTATTTTAAAAAGCTCGGGTGCAGGGGGGGGGGGTTATGTAAAAGCCTGGTTTGTGCCTCGGAGAGGCTATGGGATCCAGTAAGATCGTCCTTCCTTTCCTCCCTAGAATCTGGATGTAGCAGGTGCTCAATTGTCAAAAGTGAAAAATTGGTTTTGTCTTCCGAATGCACCATTTCTGTAAATTTGCTAATAATCTTTTAAAAATAGTAAATGCCATTATTTTTGCAAAATTATTACGAGATCTATTATACTAATAACGGTTTGATAAAATACAGTAGACTGCCTACTGGATAATAGTTCCAGTCCACCTGTAGACAGGGATCTCACATCAGCTTGTATATTATACAAGGATAAGATTTGATTTACTTTTGTATTTATATGCATATATGCATTTATATGCATTATTCTCTAGAATAATAGATCTCGTAATAATTTTGCAAAAATAGTGGCATTTACTATTTTAAAAAGCTCGGGTGCAGGGGGGGGGGGGTTTGTGTAAAAGCCTGGTTTGTGCCTCGGAGAGGCTATGGGATCCAGTAAGATCGTCCTTCCTTTCCTCCCTAGAATCTGGATGTAGCAGGTGCTCAATTGTCAAAAGTGAAAAATTGGTTTTGTCTTCCGAATGCACCATTTCTGTAAATTTGCTAATAATCTTTTAAAAATAGTAAATGCCATTATTTTTGCAAAATTATTACGAGATCTATTATACTAATAACGGTTTGATAAAATACAGTAGACTGCCTACTGGATAATAGTTCCAGTCCACCTGTAGACAGGGATCTCACATCAGCTTGTATATTATACAAGGATAAGATTTGATTTACTTTTGTATTTATATGCATATATGCATTTATATGCATTATTCTCTAGAATAATAGATCTCGTAATAATTTTGCAAAAATAGTGGCATTTACTATTTTAAAAAGCTCGGGTGCAGGGGGGGGGGTGTTTGTGTAAAAGCCTGGTTTGTGCCTCGGAGAGGCTATGGGATCCAGTAAGATCGTCCTTCCTTTCCTCCCTAGAATCTGGATGTAGCAGGTGCTCAATTGTCAAAAGTGAAAAATTGGTTTTGTCTTCCGAATGCACCATTTCTGTAAATTTGCTAATAATCTTTTAAAAATAGTAAATGCCATTATTTTTGCAAAATTATTACGAGATCTATTATACTAATAACGGTTTGATAAAATACAGTAGACTGCCTACTGGTTTTACCTGTAATAAGGTTTGATACAGATGATTATGATTATGGTTTTGGCATAATGGAATACATGATGAAGGAATTATCAAAATTGACATTTTTATCAGGGGATATCCTGAATATTGTCAAAATGACGGAAACCCATATGTCAAAAACACATGGAGATATACCAATCCTGGAAGACATTCTTCCATCCCCACTTGAAACTGTTGAGCAGGTGGAAAGTCTGTCACATGAGCTAAAAGTTAACAGTGAATATAAAAAGAGTATGGTAAGTGTTGCTTAATTCTTTTAGCCTGAGTATGGTAAGTGTTGCTGAATTTTTTTAGCCTTGTACATATGTCTTTTGATTAGTTTTTTTGCAGATGAAGGAAGGTGGGGTGGCACATAATTGATTGTTCAGTGTTATGTTTAAGGTACAAATAAAACAAAAGCAAAAGTTACTCAAATTCGTTGATTTTTGTAATAGTTAAGAAGGA
>NW_027189128.1:5156055-5261055 GCF_040958095.1 Procambarus clarkii | reverse complement strand
TGTTGCCGTCCTTTTTGACCTAGAAAAGGCTTACGACACCACTTGGCGTTATCATATCCTATCTCAACTTCATTCTTTTGGCCTTCGTGGTCATCTCCCTCTCTTTCTCCGCAGCTTCCTCTCTCGTCGTTCCTTTCGGGTGCGCCTTGGTACCGCTCTCTCTCCCTCTTTTCAGCAATACGAAGGTGTGCCCCAGGGTAGTGTTCTGAGCACTACTCTTTTTCTTGTTGCCCTCAATGGTCTTCTTTCCTCTCTTCCTTCTGGTGTCTTCTCCGCTCTCTATGTCGATGATCTTCCCCTTTGTTGTCAGGGTGATGATTCGCCTCTCCTTCAACGCCGGCTTCAACTTGCAATTGATGCCGTGTCGTCTTGGGCCACAGGTCATGGCTTCAAGTTCTCTACTTCTAAGATTTGTGCCATGACTTTTACGCGGAAACGGGTTGTTCTTCGTCCCTCTTTGTCACTTTATGGTCATCCCCTTGAATACAAAGATTCCGCGAAGCTTTTGGGGTTATTCCTTGACACTCGTTTGTCTTGGTCTCCCCATATCTCTTACCTCCGTGTTGAGTGCTCTAAGGCCCTTACCCTCCTTCGGGTCTTGTCCCATACTTCTTGGGGGGCAGATAGGCGCACTCTCCTTGCTTTACATTCCTCTCTCGTCCTGTCTAAGCTCGATTATGGTTGCCCTGCTTACTCGTCTGCTTCTCCTTCTACTCTTCGCCGTCTTGATGCTTTGCACCATACTGGGTTGCGCCTCAGTTCTGGTGCCTTTCGTTCGACTCCCATCCTTAGCTTGTATGTTGACACTGGCTTCCTGTCTCTCCAGGACCGCCGTGATCGCTACTGTCTTCGCTATCTTGCACGGTCCTTGCAACATCCTTCCTCTCGCCTCTGTCGTGCTTTAACTTTTACCCCTCCTGCGGTTCCTGTTCCTCTTCACCACCTCCCTCTTTCTGTCCGGTTATCTCGCCTACAGGATTCTCTCTCCGTTCGTATTTCTGATGTTTCTCCTCGTGTTGTTCCTTCTTTGCCCCCGTGGAGGGTCCCTCTTCCGCGGTTTTGTACTTCCTTGACCCGTATCACTAAAGCTTTTACCCCTCCTACGGTTCTAAAACGCCTTTTCCTCGAGCACTTTTCTTCTCACTCCCGCTCCGTTTCTGTCTTCACCGATGGGTCTAAGTCAGCGGACGGTGTTGGCTACTCTGTGGTTTTTCCTGATCGCACTTATATGTGTCGCTTGCCTCCGGAGACTAGCATCTTTACAGCAGAACTTTATGCTATTCTCTATGCTCTTCGTCTCCTGCTTTCTCGTTGTCAGTCTTCCTTTGTGGTTGTTGTTGACTCTCGTAGTGCCCTCATGGCTCTCGGGTCCTTTAATCCGGTTCATCCAGTAGTTGTCGAGATCCAGCATTGGCTGTTTCTCGTTCACAGTAAATTTAAGTCGGTTGAGTTTTGTTGGGTTCCCAGCCATATTGGTGTGTCTTTAAATGAGCGTGCGGATGCTGCCGCTAAGGAAGCTGTCCGCTCTTGTCCCATCTCTCGTAAAGGCATTCCGTATTCCGACTTATTCCGTATTCCGTATTCCCAGTTATCCATTCCTCAGTCCTTACCCGTTGGCAGGCTTCTTGGTTGTCTGTTACTGGTAACAAGCTACGTACTCTTAAATGTTGTGTTTCCTCGTGGCCGTCCTCCTTCCACCGTAACCGGCGGTGGGAAACAGCTCTGGCGAGGTTGCGTATTGGCCATACTCGCTTAACCCATGGTCACTTGATGGAGCGCCGCCCTGCTCCTTATTGTTCTAGTTGCATTGTCCCTCTTACGGTCGTGCATGTCCTTCTTGAATGTCCTGACTTCCAGGACGAGCGTGTGTCTTGCTTTCCGACCGCCCCTCGCGGTCACCTGTCCCTCGATAGAATTCTTGGTGACTCGGATACTTTTGATATCGTTCGCCTTATGCGTTTTTGTTCTCGTATTGGCATCCTTGGTGATATTTAGCGCCCTCTGATTATTTTGCGTATTTGATGGTGCTACATAGCCTTCCCGGTTTGGTGCCTTCTTTTGATAATTACTTACTTACTTACTTGCACACCTTGCTCAATGGATGCCTATCTGCAAGGGTGCCAATTATGAACGAAATCTGTCGAAGTCAAGCTCAGCTACAGGTGGCCGAACTTGGATCTTTATTTTACTCTGGAAAGTAATTTACACCTTCAAATTACTTCAGAGCTTTCATTTATTAATCAATTTACATGCAAATTACACCTTTTATGTAGCGTTTGTGCTTCTATAGAATCTAGTAGACATTTTAGTCTAAAGTCTATTTGTTGATTTTATAAAAATTTATAAATATCATATATTGCATATTTTTTTAGAAGGGTAACTTTGAAAAATTATATTATTGCACTAAACACTTTTTTGATAAAACTGATCACTAGAATCCTTTATTATGTGCTTAATTTAATATCTGAGTGTTATAGAAATGATTTTAGTTGACACATGTGTTCCCTGAAACTATTTGAAAATTCGTTGCATAATTCGTTGTTTATTTTTCTTCTCCTTTTCTGTTTAGGGTGTGATGATGAAACTTGGACCAGCTGCAGCCCTTTCTATAACCATTTCATAAAAAAAATTATAAGCAAATTGAACCACTTTTAATTTTTCATTGATATTCCCCCTTAACTGTCTCAAGTGAACAGCTCCTCAAACAAGAAGATTAACATCTAATAACCCTTAGAAGCTTACGTTATCTTGCGGGTGCAAAAAGGGGAAATCTTTTAAGAACAGTATCAATATTTGACAAATAGTGTTTTCCTAACTCAAACAATGTGGGGTTTATTATTCTACACATATTTCTAATGTCTCTCAGGTGTTCACATTCACGTAGATAGTGGTCAAGGCGGTGTCCATCACTCTCACCACAGATTCTGCAACTTCGCTGACCAACTGTTGTTTCCATTCCATATCTCCTTGGATATTTGTATCCAAGACGGATTCTCGCTATTACTGATTCTCTCCCTCGTCCTCCTCCTCTTCGGCCATAATGATTGGGATTGCCAGCTTCAACCATGTTGTACCATCGTATAGATTCACTGGTTTGTGCTTCTATCCTCCTTTCCTCAGTTACCTTGTCACGGTGATGTTTTCTGACAATACCTCTAATTTGTAGTAGTCTTGGGAATGAAGTATTCAATATGGTCTCCTTCAGCACCTTCAGCAGCCAGCACATCTGCTCGTTCATTCCCACATATTCCAACATAGGAGGGGATCCACAGAAACTTGATGACTCTTCCCTGATTGGTAAGTACTCTCACAGCTCTCTTAATTTCAGCCACTATTACAAGATTTTCTGCCCGATTTTTACTTAGGCTTTGCAGTGCTGCTTTTGAATCAGTGCAAATCACTGCACCATTAGTGTGCTGTGCAAGAAACCTTAACGCCATAACAATGGCAGTTAGCTCTGCTTGCGTTGAAGAGGCATAGTTCTCAATACGTGCTTTTTCTTCATTTCTGCATTGGAAAGTGTTATCCTTGATTACTGTGTACGCTGCACCATCCCTGCCATTGACAGGATTAGATGACCCGTCAGTGTAGATTTGATCTAGTTCATCTCCGGCTTCTTTATAAATTTCCTCAAGATACTTGTGCCTCATTTCTTGTGGTAACATGTTGGATTTTTTCGTTGCCATTTCATTGATGATGATCTTGCATGAGTCATCCTCCCAGGGAGATAACCTCTCTACAGGCAAGAGCTCACGTGCTTGCTCAAGCAGGTGAAGCCCTTCGAGGTAGCAGACTGATCTGTGATGCCATTTTTTGCTTCTCCTGTTTCCCCCTGAAAGTAGCACAGAGCTCAGTTTTTTCTTAGCAATATCATTGTAATGGGGATCTCTGGCTATCCTAACTGCAAGCTTAGCATTCAGCTCCTGAATTCTGCCTTTAACACTGGGAAGGAACAACTCCTCTCGTAGATTAGACGTTTTGGCAGTCCTTGGAACTCCAAGAATGATTGTCATGGCTTCATTTTGAATGCTTTCAAGCCTTTTCATATCGCTTTGGGAGTAGGTGCACAGAACTGGTGCGGCATAGTCTATGACGGAGCGCACATAGGCTGTGTACATCATTTTAAGCACGGCAATAGAGGCTCCATGTCCATTCCAGGTCATAGCTTTCAGTGCCCTGAGTCGACTTTTGCATGTTCCTATGAGTTGATTGAGCTCCTCTTTCTTTCCCTTGTTAGAGCCGACAGTGACGCCAAGGTACCGATAGTGGTCAACCCATTCAAGTGTTACACCATTAATTTGCAGTTCTTCATTTGTTCTCCGCTTGTGATGGGAGTATGCCTTCGTCTTTTTTGTGGAGAGAGTGAAACCGAGCTCAGTACATTTCCTTCCAAGGAGTTCAATGGACTGTTAAATTTTTCCCAAGGTGGGAGCTTGTATTAGGACATCATCTGCATATCCCACTTGTTGTGTTCCTTCCGGAAAATCAATATTTGCAATGGCGTTCATAAGTACATTGAATAGTGTAGGGCTTAAGACTCCGCCTTGGGGGGTCCCGAGTTCCATATTCATTGTTCTGGAGACTGCTCCATTGAAGCAAACTTGGCTTTCCTTCCTGTGAGGTAGTCTTCAACCCATTTCATGAGTCTCCCCTTGACACCCATGCATGCAAGCTCGTCCAGGATCGCAATCCCCTGTGCTTTGTCGAAGGCTCCTTTGATGTCAACAAATACAGAGTACCTAGCCGTGTCATTAGCCAAGTAATTAACTATACAATTTGCTGTGCTCCGTCCTTTAAGAAATCCATTGACCCCCTCCCTTAACCTGCCTATTTTGTGCAACAGTCGGGTTAGGATGATCCTTTCAAGCATCTTGCAAGTGCATAACAGGAGACTGATAGGTCTGTAATTACCAAGGTAATTAGGCTTCGGTATGGGAACAATTATTGCGTGTTTCCATTGTGTGGGCAACACTCCACTTAGGAATGACTTGTTAAACAGGTGGAGTAGTGGATTCCCAGACACTTCACACAGTGCATTGAGTATGTCGTAGGTGACGCCATCTTCACCAGGTGCTGTACTTTTACCCTTTTTCATAGCGTCCCTTACTTCTTGGGCTGATTGGTTCCCCATATTCGTCATCACTAGACAGTGCTCCTGTTATCCTAATTCTTCTGTCATCATGTCGCAGGAGCTGTTCCCTGCTGATTTCTGCAGGGAGGGAGGAGGAGGTTGCTGCATCACTCCACTTGTGAATTAGTTCCTCAGCCTTACCCTGGGGGTCTTTGTGAGCCGCAGGCCGGGCTCTGCCTCCCTTAGCTATCTGAATTTTTGCCCACACTTGTCTTGCAGATGTTTCCCTTCCAATAGTGCTAGTGAACTCAAGCCATTGTCTTTACCGCTCTTTAATCTTTTCTTCCCTGGCTACTTGACACACAGTTTTAAACAACTCTTGGTTACTTTCAGTGGGATGTCTCCGGTACTCTCTACTCATGTCTCGCACATTTGCGTTAAGCATCTTTATGTAATCATTCTCATGCCATTTTATTTTCTTCCTCTGAGGGTTACTTCGCCCAGGCGTACTGCGCGGAACTCTTAGACAGCTCTCAATTTGGTGATTAAGGTCATCAACAAATGTGTCAATGTCTTCTGGGATTTGGTATTCCGTGAACCAGTCACTCATCCTGTTTATGAAGTGCGGCCTCATATCTGGTCCGAGTGATAACCTTTTTCTTTTATTTGTCTCTTTCCTTCTCTTGCTCATGTCGACGGTGGTAATTAGTGCCCAGTGGTCACTACATAAACTGTGCACAATGTGTGTACTGGCGTCCATGTCCTGTGCATTCAGCAGGAGAGCATAGTCGAATCTTCCTCCTCTGAGGTGAGTTGGCTGTTCATCACCCAGGACTCTAAGGTTTTCACTTCCCCTGACAAAGAGTGACAGTTTCCGTCCATTGACATTGGGCTGATGACAATTGGCACCAAAGTGTGGGTGTCTGGCATTCAGGTCACCAACCAGCAGGGTAGGTTCTTCATTAATAAATTCAGGCAGTGTCTCAGGGTCAAGTTTACTCTGTGGCACATATAGGTTGATTATATGTAGAACAATATTGTTTAAGTAAAGGGTTACTCCCAGTGATTCAAACTCATCCCCCATGTGCAGGTCATCAATAATCTGTGCGGGAATGTGTTTATTTACAAAAGTGATGAGACCGCATTTTCTTTCCCCAGAGGGCAGGGAGAACTTGTGATAACCGTTGAACCTTGGGTTGAAGTCATCACCTACCATCGTCTCCTGTAGCACTATGACATCAGTTTGGTGTTCACGAGCGTATTGTATGATGTCATTAATTCTATTGCGAACGCCATTGCAGTTCCATTGTAGGATAGTGAGACTTTCTTCACCGTGGTTATCCATCGTGGAGGTGTTGGTCTTCAGATGTACTGTGTGCGGTGTTGTTGCTGGTGAGAGTGTGCATACTATATTGATGTCACGTCTGTGATGGAAAAAAACATGCGTTTTTGAAAAAACTATGTTTTTCATGTGAGAGAAATCTTCAAAACCTCTTTACCGATTGAATTGAAAATTTGACACAACGTTGCAATCGAATAGGCGCGTGTTTTTCTATACCTATTATATACATGCCTTACATATGACAGGAAAAAACATTTTTTTTTTTTTAAAACAACACCATCTGTAGGACGTAAGATCGACACACGCTGTAATCTTCCAAAGTTCTTCATTGATTGTTTTGAAATTTTGACACAACGTTCCGTTCGAATATGCGCATGTTTTTATATACCTACTATAGATGCCACACCTCTGACAGATAAATACATGCATTTTTTCAAAAACAGCGCCATTGTAACGGAATACGATGGCGTAATAGCATATGCACATAATAGCTACACACACATGCAATAATAAATATGTTATGAATTCCATTTCAATGTTTCCGATTGCACTGATAAATTTCATTTTCCATAGTTTCTTATTTATTTTAATTTGTTATTGAATTATTTTGTGTGACATTGCATTGGAATTGACCTGAGTTGTTTACCATACTGTTCATTTCATAAGTATAAGTATAAATGCCACACACCTGTGACAGGTAAAAATATATTTTTTTTTTTAAGAAATAGCACCATCTGTTGCACGTAAGAATCACAAAAAGCTATACTAAATATCTTACGATTCCATTTCAATTTCTTCGATTGCATAGACAAATTAAATTTTCATACATTTCAATTTATTTTCACTTTGATTTAATTATTTTCTGTGACATTGCATTGGAACTGAGCTGTGTTGTTGACAATACCGTTCATTTCGTGAGAATAAGTATAGATGCCACACCTGTTACATGCAAAAACGTAATTGTTTTTAAGAAACAGTGCCATCTGTTGCACGTACGAGCAACACACGCTATATTATATATGTTTCGATTCCATTTCAATGTTTCCGATTGCATTGATAAATTTAATATCCATAGATTTCAATTTATTTTCATTTTGATTTAATTATTTGATGTGACATTGAGTTGAAATTGAGCTGTGTTGTTTACTGTACCGTTCATTTCGTGGGTATAGATCATTTTTAAATTTTTTCATTGTGTTATATTTCATTTTTTACTCTTTTTCTTATAATTCAGTGATGGGAACGTCTGATTATTTAAGAATGCATCGGACGAGGGAGTGGGGAATGGTGGGGACGACGAGTGAACTGAAGTTGGGGATGGTGGGGACGAGGGGACAGGAGAATGGAGAATGGTTGGGAGGACAAATGGACAGGGGATGGTGGGGAGGACGAGGGGACAAGGAAGTGGGCGATGGTGGGGAGGACAAGGGGACGGGGAAGAGGGGGAATTGTAGGCAGGGTGAAGGTATAGGGGAGTGGGAGATGGTGGGGAGGAAGAGGGGAAGGTGGAGTGTGGGATGGTGGGGGGGACAAAGGGACGTTGGGTGGGGGAGGGGGGAGGAATGGTGGGCAGGACAAGGGAACGGGGGAGTGGGGAATAGTTGGAAGGATGAAGGTGACAGGGAAGTGAGCAATGTTTGGGAGGACTAGGCGACGGGAAAGGGGGGAAAGTTGAGGAGGACTGGGATACAAGGAAGGTTGCAGTGGCTCAGAAACGGACATTTGTTTCAGAGCCACTGCAATGCTTTGCTGGGTACAGCTAGTATTACTATAAAAGAAAACATTGTTCTAAACTTTTGTTTTAAAATTATCTGTGCATATCGCGAGCCTCGCCAAAAGCCTGTGTTGGGGTCTGAATGAGACTCTGGCATGCTGTTACCTCTTGAATTCTAATGATCCCAACTATCCATTGTCCATCCTGTACACCAGACCATTCCCTTTGGGAATTTGAATGAATTTAGCCCCAACCGTGTGGACTCCAACGTCAAACAGAAAAACAGTCAGACAGACACACTGATATTCTCACCTACACTTTGGAGTATGAACCATAATACATGTAATGTGTTGCGTTACAATAAGATTCTTATTTTGAGTTTATATTTTTTTGGTGAAAATGTTGCCAATAAATATTAAACATTTATTGGTTCCTATGCAAGGGAATTTTGACAGCATTTGTGCTGTATACTGTACAGGAGGAGTACCCTGCATTGCCTGGGACTGTCTGTCTGTCTCCAATCTGTCCCTATATCTATCTTTCCATATATATATCTATTTATCAATCCATTCACATATCTCTCTCTTTATTCTGTCATTGACCTACTGTTACGGACCCAAGCCCAGCGTCCGAGCATGGAGCAGTGACGACCACGACATCTGTGGGTCAGCTCCCGAAACCCCCTCCAAATGGACGGCGCCATCAAGTGAGGACAGGAAATACCAGCCACAAGGGCTAGTTTCCCGTCCTGATCAGCTCATAACACAGCCGCTGCTGACCTCTGGTGAGGTGGTGCTTAGACAGCAACGCCATCTATGGAGTGGATAGGTGGGCGTTTGGGTCTGAGCCGGTAAGTGACGTGCCCTAGAGTGTCCCTAGTACTGATGACGTGTCTGATTACAGAGTCGACTTGGGACTGCTGTAATGAACGTTGGATCAGTCAACCCAAGGCAGCCGTCTTGTCTCCAAGTATTTGCTGCAGCAGCTGTGAGTCACCCCCCCCGGATGAACACTGTGGTGTTAGCCTGCCTGTGACGTGGCAGCTGAAGGATTGTCGTACCCGGGACTGACTGGTGGAGACGCTTAACCACTGGGGTGTTGTGGCGAGGAGAGTGGTCTGTGGGATCACACGAGGCTCCTGACTAGGGCTCGCTACCCTAGTATCGGTCGTGGAGTGGCCTAACCAGCGTCGCTGATTGGAACCTGCCAGCTACCGGCTGGACTTGTGGTTGATGGCCTCCACGACGGTGCCCCCAGTGGAACTGTGATTTGGCTGGCCTGTGGCCAGGGTAGACTCAAGAGAATCGAAGGATTCGTCGTAGGGCCACAAGAGGACCAAGAGCTTAGCATCATTGAGCACCGTGAACGTCCAGAGTCTTCAGAGGAAGACTACGTTGTACATTATAGTGTTTATTCCTCCCCCTTGTGATAATCGTTATATTATTGATGGTGACGGTAATAATTATATTATTAAGTTTTTGCCTTTGTCTCCCTTCCCCTTTTATTTTACTTGCATTACGGATCACATCCCTTGAAAGCCACTACTAGCTTGGGGCCGGATACCCTCCCTGTAACAACATCAGAGAAAGAACCCGGTTGCGACCCGAGAGGGCCGTAACACCCACATATCCATTAATCTATTCTTCTATCCATCCATCTCTCATACGTCTAGTCTTCTATCCATCCCTCTATCCATCCATCTACTTCCCCAGCAATCAATGCATTCATCTGTCTGTTCATCTATCTAACAAACTATCCATTCATTCATCTATTTAAGAATCTATCTATTCATTTATCTTTCAATCTACCCATCTAGCAATCCATATATCCATGTATCTAACTTTCTCTCTGTCCACCTGTACGTCTACTCATTTGTCCATACATCAACTCTTCTGTCTATTTGTCAATACTTCTGTCTATCCGTCTTTCCCTTTATCCATTCATATATCCATCTATTGACGTGTGCAAGAATGTACAAGAATGTAAGAGCGCTTGTATATGTAAATAATTAAGTAAAATAAAAAGATAAAATTGAAAAATATCTATCCATCCATTTACACACCCATGCATCTAAACATCCCCTATCTATTCACTCTTCTGTCCTTTCATCTGCCTTTTCTCTGTCCATTTATCTATATTCATCTATCCATCCAGTTTCTATCCATCCATCTTTGCAGTTATTTATCCATCCATCTGTGCAGCCATCTATCCATAAATCTATCCATTTAGCTTTCTATCCATCTAGCTAACTATCCATCTAGCTTTCCATCCGTCTATCTGTCAATCTTGCTTTCTTTTCATCTATCTATCTCAAGCACTTAATCATCATTATATCCATTAATTCATCAAACTATCTTTCTATTTGTCTGTCCATCTATCTATTCGTTTATCCATTCTTTTACCTAAACATCCATCTAACCATCAATCTACTTATCTGTCTATCCATCTTTCCAGCCATCAATTCATCCATTTATCTATTATCTGTCTCTGTCTCTAGTTGTCTTTGTCTCTGCCTCTCTGTATCTGTCTGTTTCTAATGAAATATGTCTATGTGTTGGGTGTACACAGTGAGAGGATGTTACGACCCTGTGTCCAGTACTGCTCTGTGGCAGATGGATCAGGGTCGTATGGCATTTATTGACATGCAGATGATGTAGGAACTCTTCACTTATGTATGTTATTTGGTGTGATTGGCCCTGAATGTGTAAGATTATACATTGGATTAGTGTTATTTAAATTATAGACTTTTCAGATAGGTATTGTTAAAGAAGGAATGTTAATTGCTGGGTAGGTTTATACACAGGATTGTTCCTCAAATTGCAAATGGCGGGCGATTTCGTCCTTGCCAGATGTAAGAGCATTTTGATGCTCTAACATCTAGAGACTTCCACTGAAGCCGAAGCAATTGTTTCTCACAATCCCCCCATGCAGTCTGGCTCTATCATTTAGGAATGTTCTATCTCTGACGCTCCTCCTTCAATACACAAAGAGTGGGCGCCTGGGAACACCCAGCATATAGGTTCGAACCCTCGTCACGACTCCTACGGATTTTCTCATTGATATATCACAATATTGTGATTACTCTCTGTGTGTTAAAGGAGGAGCGTCAGAGTCAGACCATTCCAAAATGACAGAGCCAGAGTGCATTGGGGGGCGGGGGGATTGTGTGAAACCATTGGTTCGGCTCCAGTGGATGCAGCAGTTCTCCAGGTAGCAATGTTTTTGCCCGTGTCATGGCCTAGTCACCTGGAGGATGTGGTTGGGAACACCCAGCGTATAGGTTGGAACCCCCATCACGGCTCTTACGGATTATTTATTTATTCATCCGCCTATTCGTCTATCCATCCATCCCATTATCTACTGCCTGTCTCATTCACTTCCTCTTTCTTTGTCTCTGCTTCTCTCTGTCTGTCTCTGTCTCTCTTCTCTCTCTCTCTCTCTCTCTCTTCTCTCTCTCTCTCTCTCTCTCTCTCTCTCTCTCTCTCTCTCTCTCTCTCTCTCTCTCTCTCTCTCTCTCTCTCTCTCTCTCTCTCTCTCTCTCTCTCTCTCTCTCTCTCTCTCTCTCCTCTCTCTCTCTCTCTCTCTCTCTCTCTCTCTCTCTCTCTCTCTCTCTCTCTCTCTCTCTCTCTCTCTCTCTCTCTCTCTCTCTCTCTCTTCTCTCTCTCTCTCTCTCTCTCTCTCTCTCTCTCTCTCTCTCTCTCTCTCTCTCTCTCTCTCTCTCTCTCTCTCTCTCTCTCTCTCTCTCTCTCTCTCTCTCTCTCTCTCTCTCTCTCTCTCTCTCTCTCTCTCTCTCTCTCTCTCTCTCTCTCTCTCTCTCTCTCTCTCTCTCTCTCTCTCTCTCTCTCTCTCTCTCTCTCTCTCTCTCTCTCTCTCTCTCTCTCTCTCTCTCTCTGTCTCTGTCTCTCTCTCTCTCTCTCTCTCTCTCTCTCTCTCTCTCTCTCTCTCTCTCTCTCTCTCTCTCTCTCTCTCTCTCTCTCTCTCTCTCTCTCTCTCTGTCTCTCTCTCTCTCTCTCTCTCTCTCTCTCTGTCTCTCTCTCTCTCTCTCTCTCTCTCACTCTCTCTCTCTCTCTCTCTCTCTCTCTCTCTCTCTCTGTCTGTCTCTCTCTCACTCTCTCACTCTCTCACTCTCTCTCTCTCTCTCTCTCTCTCTCTCTCTCTCTCTCTCTCTCTCTCTCTCTCTCTCTCTCTCTCTCTCTCTCTCTCTCTCTCTCTCTCTCTCTCTCTCTCTCTCTCTCTCTCTCTCTCTCTCTCTCTCTCTCTCTCTCTCTCTCTCTCTCTTTGTCTTATAAAAAATGCAATTGTCTAATGTGTGTGGGGGGGGGGGGGGGGGGTCGGCAGAGAGCGGCTCAGTGGTGTGAAGTACTAAAACAAGAATAGTTACACTTACTCTTATATAGGGCAGTTGCTTGAGAAACTTTTGACACTGTGGGAGATTTGTCTGTTTGATGATAGTACGGGCAAATTATTCACAGCATAAATATTATATTAATTTTCCCAAAATCAGTGAATAATGGTGCAGATTACTATAACAATTTTTATTTGAAATGTTTTGCCTTTAACTTTAAACAGACAAATAGTCATTCTCTCCTTTTGGTATAATTATATAATATAAATATTGCATTTTGTCACATGATAAGTGTGGTGTGTGTGACATTAGTGTTGTATAATGTTTGGATGCATAAGTGTGACTCTTACCGATATTATTTGCAGCGTTGATGTCTGCTCCAGCGTCGAGGAGGACCTTCACAGTATTGTCGTGACCATATGCGGCTGCCCCGTGAAGGGCTGTCTTGCCTGTTAACAGATACCACAATTGTTATTATGCATAAACTATCACAATTTCAGTACTTTATGTAAGGTATTGAAATAAGCTGTTCCAGTCGAACACTTTTATATACTAGTGAAGTGTACTGACTCTAAATATTATGCAAACCTATTTTCCATCCTAAATTTAAGTGAGGAAGATCATATTACAATTATTAAGAATAGTTCACCATTAAAATATCCGACATCCAACCAGTTCTTATTTGAAAATTTATTACTTGTGATGAGAGCAACAGTGGTGCTATTGTCTTGCCCAAAACGCTGAGTGTATTTGTGGCTTGAGACATACTATTTACTTGCTCTATTTAATCAGATCCAACATTCTTCATGTATACCAGTTTGTATGTATGTACTTTTCCCTAATAAATATTATTATTATGTTTATTAATATTATTATTTGAATTATTATTATTATGATTAACTAGCTGTACCCGGCCACGCATTGCTGTGGCTCTGAAACATATGTGCGTTTATGAGCCACAGCAACCTTCCCTGTATCCCAGTCATGCCCAACTTTTCCCCCTTCCCCTTCGCCTCGACCTCCCAAACATTGTTCACTCCCCCTGTCAGCCTGATCCTTCCAACCATTCCCCACTCCCCCCCCCCCCTTCCCCGTCCCATCACCCACTTCCTTGTCCCCTCGTCCTCCCCACCATCCCCTGTCCATTTGTCCTCCCAACCATTCTCCATTCCTGTGTCCCCTCGTCCCCACCATCACCAACTTCCTTGTCCCATCGTCCTCCCCACCATTACCCCCTCTCCTGTCCCCTCGTCCTCCCCACCATTCCCCACTCCAGTTCCCTCGTCATCCCCACCATTCCCCACTCCCTCGTCCGATGCATTCTCAAATGATCAGATGTTCCCATCACTGAATTATAAGAAAAAGAGTTAAAAAATGAAATGTAAAACAATGAAAAAATATAAAAATAATCTATACACATGAAATGAACGGTACGGTAAGCAACACAGCTCAATTCCAACTCAATGTCACATCAAATAATTAAATCAAAATGAAAATAAATCAAAATCTATGGAAATTCAATTTGTCAATGCAATCAGAAACATTGAAATGGAATCGTAACATATATAATATTGCATGTGTTGCTCGTACGTGCAACAGATGGCACTGTTTCTTAAAAACACTCATGTTTTTACCAGTAATAGGTGTGGCATCTATACTTATACTTACGAAATGAACGGTATTGTCAACAACACAGCTCAGTTCCACTGCAATGTTACACAAAATAATTAAATTAAAGTGAAAATAAATTGAAATGTATGAAAATTTAATTTGTCTACGCAATCGAAGAAATTGAAATGGAATCGAAACATATTTAGTAGAGCTTTTTGTGGCTCTTACGTGCAACTTATGGTGCTATTTCTTAAAAAAAAATTATTTTTACCTGTCACAGGTGTGTGGCATTTACACTTATACTTATGAAATGAACAGTATGGTAAACAACTCAGGTCAATTCCAATGCAATGTCACAAAATAATTCAATAACAAATTAAAATAAATCGAAATCTATGGAAATAAAATTTATCAATGCAATTGGAAACATTGAAATGGAATTTGTAACATATTTACTATTGCATTTGTGTGTTGCTATTATGTGCATATGCTATTACGCCATCGTATTATGTTACGATGGCACTGTTTTTGAAAAAAAATGTTTTTATCTGTCACAGATGTGGTATTTATATAGTAGGTATATAAAAACACGCGCATTTTCGAATGGAACTTTGTGTCAAAATTTCAAAGCAATCGGTGAAGAACTTTGGGAGATTACAGCGTGTGTTGCTCCTACGTCCAACAGAGTTTTTCAAAAAAGCATGTTTTTCCTGTCATATGTAAGGCATGTAGATAATAGGTAAATAAAAACACGCGTCTATTCGAATGCAACGTTGTGTCAAATTTTTGAAAGCAATCGGTAAAGAGGTTTCGAATATTTCTCTCACATGAAAAACATAGTTTTTTAAAAAATGCATGTTTTTTTTCGTCACAGACGTGACATCAATATAGTATTTATATAAAAACCTGCTCGGATGCGAATGGAACATTGTGTGAAAATTTCAAAGCAATCGGTGAAGAACTTTCGGAGATTAGCGATTTTGAACAATCGAACATTTCCATTTTTATTTATATAGATAACAGACGAATAGCATTATGCAGCGCCCAACAATAGCTAACTTTACTAGGGTGAACTGATGGCTCCAGTTTTGCCATCGTCAGTTAACCTTAATAAGTATCGCACACCATAATCCTTTGACAATATAATGTTGGCAATACCAGCTCGAGGAAAGAGAGACATTGTTGCTATCACCATTAAACCAATATAAAAATAAATGGTATGTAACTGATGAAATTTGAGAATTGGAATTGGCGTGAGGAACAATGATACCGTCATCAGTTAACAATGACCTTCACAGACATTCTGAACACCACGATTAGTTATCATAATATGCAAGCTTAAAGCACGAGGAACACGATGTTACTCCTGATAAATAATATTATAATTTATGATATCATGCTTCACTAGTTGTTATCTAACAATAATGACTTGAGAAGAGAGCAACATTGTGTTATCATTGTCAGATAAACAAGATGATCATAGAAGATATCCTTCTTCAAACACGTTGTTATATGATCACACAAGCTTGAGACAAAGAAAACAAGGAGTTGACAATGTTAGTTAAACAATACTACTAATAAAAATATTATGTATCCCACCAGTTGTTAACTGAGCAAAACGTCTTGAGACTGAAGTAAACATGCGGTAACTATGTAATTAAAACATCATTACATAATTCTTCAATTCCACAATTATTAGCTGACCATAATATATTGAGAACAAAGCAGGAGTGTTTTTACAGTTTATATGTATATATTTTCTACACTACACCAGTTACTGTATGACTGGGCTAACCTGCAACTAGAATAAGAAGGTGTTGTTATTGTCCCACTTTTATTTATTGAATACATTTTACTCGTGAAGGCCTAAGGCCCATTCGAGGCAGCTCTTATTGATATTGAATTCAACTTACACGTATATATATATATATATATATATATATATATATATATATATATATATATATATATATATATATATATATATATATATATATATATATATATATATATATATATATATATATATATATATATATATATATATATATATATATATATATATATATATATATATATATATATATTTACCTCTTGTGCAGGCCCATCACCTCAACCACCATCCCCAAAAGCCCACAAGCAATCCAGCTGGGATGGCCCCATTGTAGACCAAGTTGCTGCAGAGTGCCTGGGTGCTGCAACAACACAACACGACATTGCTCGCCTCACAGCAGTAGCAGCCCCACATGCAAGGGATTTCCCCAATGTCGGCAACTGGCACGCGTCTCACACCAAACGCCTCCGAATTGTTGTGGCCCTTCGCCTTGCTGCCCCAATCCACACCAGTGTATTTGTGGCGAGGTGGTGGCTGACAGGTACGGCCACCATGGCCTACTCTGCCAAAGCACAGAAGGATGGCACTCGAGGCACAGTGAAGTTAACGACAGCATCAAGAGGAGCCTCACCACAGCAGGATGCCCAGCTGAAAGAGAGCCCCGTTACCTAACGCCCCGTAACTCTGATGCTCTTAATGGTCGCCCGGATGGTATCACAGTGAACCCCTGGAAGAATGGCAAGCAGTTGGTATGGGACTACACGTGCGTATCAACCCTGGCTAACACCTACATTAACCTCAGTGTTGCACAACCAGGTGGCGCTGACACCCACAGGGAAGCAGCCAAATCCCGTAAGTATAGAAAACTGGATCACCACTACAATTTTGTCCCCATTGCTTCTGAGACACTCGGCGCCTAGGATAAAAGTGCTACCAGTTTTTGGAAGGAACTGGGTTCTAGGCTCATTGAAACAACAAGGGACCCTAGAGCTGCCAGCTTTCTTTTCCAGCGCCTCAGCGTGGGGATACAGAGGGGAAATGCGCACTGCATCCAGGGTTCCTGCCCGCCATCGGAGGAGCTGGAGGAACTCGACAACCTATGATAACCATCTTTGTAACCTATATGTAACTCCTTTTTTGTAACAAGGTTCAAATAAAGCAAATATATATGTGTACATATAAAAGAATGGGGGTGGTAGGAGAAGATAATATTAGTGTTCAGTGAGAGACCACAAGGTCTCCTCTGAATACTTTTTATTTTCTTCTCCAATGCTATGGGTCCCCACATTGGCACCAGAGGTGGTACCCTCACTTTATATATATATATATATATATATATATATATATATATATATATATATATATATATATATATATATATATATATATATATATATATATATATATATATATATATATATATGTCGTACCTAGTAGCCAGAACGCACTTATCAGCCTACTATGCAAGGCCCGATTTGCCTAATAAGCCAAGTTTTCATGAATTAATTGTTTTTCGACTACCTAACCTACCTAACCTAACCTAACCTAACTTTTTCAGCTACCTAACCTAACCTAACATATAAAGATAGGTTAGGTAGGTTTGATTAGGTTCGGTCATATATCTGCGTTAATTTTAACTCCAATAAAAAAAAATTGACCTCATACATATTGAAATGGCTAACTTTATCAATTCATAAGAAAAAAATTAGAGAAAATATATTATTTCAGGAAAACTTGGCTTATTATGCAAATTGGGCCTTGCATAGTAGGCCAAAAAGTGCGTTCTGGCTACTAGGTACGACACATATATATATATATATATATATATATATATATATATATATATATATATATATATATATATATATATATATATATATATATATATATATGTCGTACCTAGTAGCCAGAATGCACTTCTCAGCCTACTATTCAAGGCCCGATTTGCCTAATAAGCCAAGTTTTCATGAATTAATTGTTTTTCGGCAACCTAACCTACCTAACCTAACCTAACCCAACTTTTTCCGCTACCTAACCTAACCTAACCTGTAAAGATAGGTTATGTTAGGTTAGGTAGGGTTGGTTAGGTTCGCTCATATATCTACGTTAATTTTAACTCTATTAAAAAAAAAATTGACCTCATACATAATGAAATGGGTAGCTTTATCATTTCATAAGAAAAAAATTAGAGAAAATATATGATTTCAGGAAAACTTGGCTTATTAGGCAAATCGGGCCTTGAATAGTAGGCCGAGAAGTGCGTTCTGGCTACTAGGTATGGCTACTGTCATATATATATATATATATATATATGACAATGTCAGACCACGGAGGAAAAATGAAACAGGAATTTCCTTAAGTACTTTCGTATATTAAATACTCTGACATTGGTCTGACATGGTCACATTCTTAATCACGTGTTTATTTTCGTGATATACACACACACACACATATATATATATATATATATATATATATATATATATATATATATATATATATATATATATATATATATATATATATATATATATATATATATATATATATATATATATGCGGAAAATCCACAGAGAAATATGAAATGAGGTGAACGTTTCGGCTTTGTTAAAGCCTTTGTCAACACCAGACTGACTCAAGTCAGTCAGTCTGGTGTTGACAAAGGCTTTAACAAAGCCGAAACGTTCACCTCATTTCATATTTCTCTGTGGATTTTCCGCATAAAATGATCAGTGTTTTGTGATCGTCAATTGCATATATATATATATATATATATATATATATATATATATATATATATATATATATATATATATTAGTATATTTTGGTAGCAGTCTTTCCTGTAGACATATTATTAAATATGACCGAAAAAGTAAGATTAATAATTCTAACACGAATTTTCTCAATCTTTCGTACATTACGCTTCACTGTTGGAGGTAAATCAAAAATTAATTCTCCAAAATTCATTTTTATTTCTAGTCTGACGCGACACGGGCGCGTTTCGTAAAACTTATTACATTTTCAAAGACTTTAGTTCACAAATACACAACTGAATAGAACTTACGTGTCTCCGATTTTATATCTACATTTGAGTGAGGTGGGAGGGGTGATGTGGCATTAACACAAGACAGAACAAGAGGGGATATTAATAGGGTATTAAAAGTATCAACACAAGACAGAACACAAACAATGGGTATTGAATAGAAGTGTTTGTAGAAAGCCTATTGGTCCATATTTCTTGATGCTTCTGTATTGGAGTGGAGTCTTGAGGTGGGTAGAATATAGTTGTGCAATAATTGGCTGTTGATTGCTGGTGTTGACTTCTTGATGTGTAGTGCCTCGCAAACGTCAAGCCGCCTGCTATCGCTGTATCTATCAATGATTTCTGTGTTGTTTACTAGGATTTCTCTGGCGATGGTTTGGTTGTGGGAAGAGATTATATGTTCCTTAATGGAGCCCTGTTGCTTATGCATCGTTAAACGCCTAGAAAGAGATGTTGTTGTCTTGCCTATATACTGGGTTTTTTGGAGCTTACAGTCCCCAAGTGGGCATTTGAGGGCATAGACAACGTTAGTCTCTTTTAAAGCGTTCTGTTTTGTGTCTGGAGAGTTTCTCATGAGTAGGCTGGCCGTTTTTCTGGTTTTATAGTAAATCGTCAGTTGTAAGGGAAAGGAAAAGGTCCGGAGGAAAGGGTCCTGAAAGATATTGTTAATAGAAACGTTATCCCTACAGACAAAAATCAGAGGATACAACTGACGATTTACTATAAAACCAGAAAAACGGCCAGCCTACTCATGAGAGGTTAGGTTAGGTTAGGTAGCCAAAAAAGTTAGGTTAGGTTAGGTTAGGTAGGTTAGGTAGTCGAAAAATAAATAATTCATGAAAACTTGGCTTATTAGGCAAATCGGGCCTTGCATAGTAGGCTGAGAAGTGCATTCTGGCTACTAGGTACGACATATATATATATATATATATATATATATATATATATATATATATATATTTATATATATATATATATATATATATATATATATATATATATATATATATATATATATATATATATATATATATTTGCATTTGTGTTCCTCACGTGTGCCCCAAAGAATGAGGTGATTTGGTGAAATGCTATGCCCAAGATTACCATCCGAGTTGCCGTTGGGGAAGTGGCTCAAATAGCCTTGGCTATCACTTCCTTTTGACGGTCGTGATGGTCAAGTGGATTAAGGCGCCCTGTAGTTACCAGTTGCGTTGCTCCTGGGAGTATGGGTTCGAGTCACTTCTGGGGTATGAGTTTTCATTCGCATATAGTCCTGGGGACCATTCAGGCTTGTTCGCATTTGTGTTCCTCACGTGTGCCCCAAAGAATGAGGTGATCTGGTGAAATGCTATGCCCAAGATTACCATCCGAGTTGCCGTCGGGGAAGTGGCTCAAATAGCCTTGGCTATCACTTCTTTTGACGGCCGTGATGGTCAAGAGGATTAAGGCGCCCTGTAGTTACCAGTTGCGTTGCTCCTGGGAGTATTGGTTCGAGTCACTTCTGGGGTGTGAGTTTTCATTCGCATATAGTCCTGGGGACCATTCAGGCTTGTTCGCATTTGTGTTCCTCATGTGTGCCCCAAAGAATGAGGAAATTTGGTGAAATGCTATGCCCAAGATTACCATCCGAGTTGCCGTCGGGGAAGTGGCTCAAGTAGCCTTGGCTATCACTTCCTTTTGACGGCCGTGATGGTCAAGTGGATTAAGGCGCCCTGTAGTTACCAGTTGCATTGCTCCTGGGAGTATGGGTTCGAGTCACTTCTGGGGTGTGAGTTTTCATTCATATATATATATATATATATATATATATATATATATATATATATATATATATATATATATATATATATATATATATATATATATATATATATATATATATATATATATATATATGTGTCGTACCTAGTAGCCAGAACGTACTTCTCAACCTACTATGCAAGGCCCGATTTGCCTAATAAGCCAAGTTTTCCTGAATTAATATATTTTCTCTAATTTTTTTTCATATGAAATGATAAAGTTGCCCATTTCATTATGTATGAGGTCAATATTTTTTTATTGTGGTTAAAATTAACGTAGTTATATGACCGAACCTAACCAACCCTACCTAACCTAACCTAACCTATCTCTATAGGTTAGGTTAGGTTAGGTAACAGAAAAAGTTAGGTTAGGTTAGGTTAGGTAGGTTAGGTAGTCGAAAAACAATTAATTCATGTAAACATGGCTTATTAGGCAAATTGGGCCTTGCATAGTAGGCTGAGAAGTGCGTTCTGGCTACTAGGTATGACACATATATATATATATATATATATATATATATATATATATATATATATATATATATATATATATATATATATATATATGTCGTACCTAGTAGCCAGAACGCACTTGTCAGCCTACTATGCAAGGCCAAATTTGCATAGTGAACCAAGTTTTCCTGAATTAATATATTTTCTCAATTTTTTTTTTTATGAAAAGATAAAGCTACCCATTTCATTATGTATGAGGTAATTTTTTTTTTATTGTAGTTAAAATTAACGTAGATATATGACGGAACCTAACCAACCCTACCTAACCTAACCTAACCTATCTTTATAGGTTAGGTTAGGTTAGGTAGCCGAAAAAGTTAGGTTAGGTAGGTTAGGTCGTCGAAAAACAATTAATTCATGAAAACTTGGCTTATTAGGCAAATCGGGCCTTGCATAGTAGGCTGAGAAGTGCGTTCTGGCTAGTAGGTACATCATATATATATACATATATATATATATATATATATATATATATATATATATATATATATATATATATATATATATATATATATATATATATATATATATATATATATATATGTCGTACCTAATAGCCAGAACGCACTTCTCAGCCTACTATGCAAGGCTCGATTTGCCTAATTAGCCAAGTTTTCATGAATTAATTGTTTTTCGACTACCTAACCTACCTAACCTAACCTAACCTAACTTTTTCGGCTACCTAACCAAACCTAACCTATAAAGATAGGTTAGGTAGGGTTGGTTAGGTTCGGTCATATATCTACGTTAATTTTAACTCCAATAAAAAAAATTTACCTCATACATAATGAAATGGGTAGCTTTATCATTTCATAAGAAAAAAATTAGAAAAAATATATATAATCAGGAAAACTTGGCTTATTAGGCAAATCGGGCCTTGAATAGTAGGCCAAAAAGTGAGTTCTGGCTACTAGGTACGACATATATATATATATATATATATATATATATATACTTTATATATATATATATATATATATATTTTTTTTTTTTTTTTTTGAGATATATACAAGAGTTGTTACATTCTTGTACAGCCACTAGTACGCGTAGCGTTTCGGGCAGGTCCCGGGAATACGATCCCCCTGCCGCGAAGAATCGTTTTTTCATCCAAGTACACAATTTACTTTTGCGTTAAACAGAGGCTACAGTTAAGGAATTGCGCCCAGTAAATCCTCTCCGGCCAGGATACGAACCCATGACATAGCGCTCGCGGAACGCCAGGCGAGTGTCTTACCACTACACCATGGAGACTGTGGAACATATATATATATATATATATATATATATATATATATATATATATATATATATATATATATATATATATATATATATATATATATATATATATATATATATATATATATGTCGTACCTAGAAGCCAGAACGCACTTCTCAGCCTACTATGCAAGGCCCGATTTGCCTAATAAGCCAAGTTTTCATGAATTAATTGTTTTTCGACTACCTAACCTACCTAACCTAACCTAACCTAACTTTTTTGGCTACCTAACCTAACCTAACCTATAAAGATAGGTTAGGTTAGGTTAGGTAGGGTTGGTTAGGTTTGGTCATATATCTACGTTAATTTTAACTCCAATAAAAAAAATTGACCTCATACGTAATGAAATGGGTAGCTTTATCGTTTCATAAGAAAAAACTAGAGAAAATATATTAATTCAGGAAAACTTGGCTTATTAGGCAAATCGGGCCTTGCATAGTAGGCCGAGAAGTGCGTTCTGGCTACTAGGTACGACATATATATATATATATATATATATATATATATATATATATATATATATATATATATATATATATATTTATATATATATATTGTGACGATAATCTCTTTCAAGAGAAATTGAGCCTGCTCTTCCCTACATCATTACGTCAAAGTACAAGATACTATATAGAAGATACGTCCACCAGTATCGCCAAGCGTTTTGCCCAGAAAGCAAATCGTACCCTGCCACAGCCCGCCGTAACTAACAAACTGCTCATCCTCTGCCTGCCTGTTGCTGATTGGCTGGTGTCTCGTCGCACCTGCACTCCGCCACCACCACAAGTCGACGTCTGGGCTGCAGCGCGCCAGACTCGTCAGAATATCTATGTGCTCCATGAAGTTGACATCTCTCGCTGGTAGACTAAGCCTTGGCTTTTGTGTACTAAGGGAGGTGGCAGCTTGAAGCCAGTATTCCAGCACCCATTACATATTTTATTTTGCTATCACTGTAACTTACTTGTCTTAGCGTAACATTTCATTTGCCAGTGATTATTCATGTTATTTTGTTTGTTGACTTGTCCTGCATTTTATGAGATTGCCTTTATTCATGTCTTGTTTTCTAGAGTATTTAAAATTTCATTGTTTATATAATTGTGTTTTGTGTGTCTTCCCATTACCTTACCACAGACGAAAGGACAAACTTTTCTCTTTTTTTTTGTGATGTGACGAGGCCCTGCCCCCAGCTTTTGAAACAGCCGAACACCAACGCTTTACCGTCACATTACGTGGGGGCCTGTCCACGGAGCTTCACTCAGGTACTGGTGCCAAGTAGTAAATTTGTGGTAAGCGTATTTGGCTTTGGTAACGTAGCTTTTTACTATTTTTAATATTCAATTTTATTTTCATATGGTGTTGTGTGTATTGTGCATTCCGAGAGTAGCATATGGTGAAGGTGAGACAACTTTGGATTACGTGGTGACTGTAGGCCTCAGTCATTCTCTTAATTGGTCATCTCTCCCTCCGTGTTATTACTCGTGTTTACCATCTTTTGTCCCTAGGATATTTCTCATATTTTCGGCAGATCATCATATTGGTACCCTGGTACTGTGGTCTGGGTCCGGGTCAAGTGCACCTAATCTTCTGCAATCTGACAGTAGGAGGATAAAGAGGGCCATAGTTCCTCTCGCACGAACTTTAGTTGCTGAATTGGGACCTCAGCAGCAGTTCTCGTCACCAGTTGACACCTCGCACTCCTACACGTCGGTCAGAGATGATGATATTTACATTGGTAGGGAATTAGCCTTCTTTTTCAGAGCACAAAAGTTCGCTAATTCTGTAAGTATCATATTAATTTCAGTGGGAAAAACTTGCTTATGTCCTATAGACTCGGCAAGGTATGCCTACATTCTTGGACTACCAATTTTACTTTTGAGACAATTAACTGTTTCATTTGTTTTAGAAACTCAGTTTCGCTTGTTTAGTAGGATTTTCTTGCCCTTATCCTCTTACATGAGTACCGGGTACAAGATTTCCTACGACCTTGATTTATTAATCATTTATCATCTTGAAATTAACAATAATTGTTAACGATTCCACAGGATAGGTACCAGTTGCCACGTTGTCCTGTTTCTGACATTCACCATATCACAACAGTATATTCGTTGTACATTTATTTGCTAATTTCACCATGTTTCGTCTCCAAGCTTTCCGTGCAGATCCAGCAGGTGAAATAGGGAACTTAAGTCTTGCCAAGAGGACCGAATTACAAACTCTTGCACATGAGTATCAACTAGATGTTCCCCATGGAGCCAACAAAAATGAACTGTATAACCTGTTACTGGATCATCTCTTAGAGGAAGGTAAGATAGACTCTGAAACTAACGAAACTTACTTTATTGCAGATAAAACTGATTTGGCAACGATGAAACTCAAAATAGAGCTGGCCAAGATCGAACGCGAACAACAAAGAGAAGCCCTCGAGCAACAAAGGGAAGCAGCTGCCATAAAAAAGGACGAAAAGGAACGAGAAGCTGCCTTGAGGAAGGAAGAACAAGAACGTGAGATTGCAATACTCCGTAAGCGGGAACGAGTACAGCTTGAAACAAAACAACGCCAATTGGAGATGCAACACGAACATGACAAACAACAAGCAACTCTGGCTATGGAATGTCGTCAACGAAAATTCGCGTTGGAAACTTCACACCTCGCTCAACGCCAGCAAGCTACCGCCAATCTTCCCGTCAGTTTCAATATATCACATGCAAGTAAGTTAATGCCACCATTCGTAGAGACAGAAGTTGATGTATTTTTTACCACCTTTGAAACCCTTGCTACTCAACTTAGTTGGCCTGCCGACCAATGGGCAACCCTTCTCAGAGTACATCTTACAGGTAGAGCTGCAGTTACACTCTGTACTTTGGCGTCTGAGAATGACTACCAGACTCTGAAACAAGCAGTGTTGGACGCCTACCTTCTCTCCACCGAAAGTTATCGAAGGAAATTCCGTGACCACCTGAAGGCAAGTACCACTACCTTTCTCGAATTTGCTAATACCAAAAAGAGATATTTTATGAAATGGCTGGAAGCAGCACATGTCTCTACCTTTGCCGAACTCGTCAACCTCATGCTAGTTGAAGAATTCTTGAGGCGTGTGCCGCCTCCTGTCCGTCTATATTTAGCAGATAAAGAAGAAACCGACTACCTAAAGTGTGCTAAGTCGGCTGACACTTACAGCCTCATCCACCGGCTGACAACAGAACCATCTTCCAGTAAGAAGTCGTGGTACAGTTACGAGAAAGTGAGTACCGATCAAGCTGGCTCGCAATTGTACTGTAAGTATTGTAGACTCTATGGACATACCATAGATAAATGTGGTAAGTCTCAATACAAAGGAAACACCGAATCACCTAAACCCAAACAGACTCCTCCTAAGTCAGGTAAGCCTGTGATGAATGTTGGTGTTCATGTTAATGATCTTTCTCTTTTCAGTAAACACCTGTATACTGGAACTGTCTCTACCAACTGCTCAAATCCGGAGGGACGTTTCAAATTGAAGATCTTGAGGGACACAGCGGCTCTACAATCGATTATTTTGAAGACAGCTGTGCCCAATATCACCTACACCGGAGAAACTGTCTTCATCACTGACCTCACTGCTACCACTCCTTATCCTCTCGCCAGAGTCCACCTGGATTGTCCCTTCGTGACCGGAGAAGTCCAAGTCGCCATCAGGGAAAAGTCTTTTCCCATGCCTGGAGTGCAACTTCTCCTGGGCAACGACTTGGCAGAAGACCTGCAACCGACCAACCTGATCGTCATGGACAAACCCCAGGTGTGTACCTCTGCAAAGGATAATCCCATCTTTGAGTATGTTCCAGCAAAGGTTCAAGAGAGTGATGAAGTTTCTCCTCCGGTTTTAGTGACCACCCGTGCACAAGCTGCACGACCACAGCCAGCTGACTCTACTGCTACCGCTGTCCCTCAAGACCCTCAGAAACTACCCCCGAATCTGACCAAGTTGGAGTTCCGTAAGTTACAGAGGGAAGATCTTACCTTGACACCATTATTTTTCCAGGCTGAGACTCAACCTGACAGTATTCCTGGGTTCTTCCTAGAGAACGAGTTGCTCTACCGCAGATATAGACCCAGTAAACTGAAGGAGGAGGACGATTGGGCCAACGTCGAACAACTAGTGATTCCTGCCAGCCTGCGGCTCACTATTCTACACCTGGCCCACGGAGCACTCTCGCACTACGGATTTAACAAGACCTACCATGGAATCCGTCAAGACTACTACTGGCCAGGTATGGTAAATAGCGTCAAACAGTGTCATACATGTCAGATGGCAGGCAAACCGAACATCTCTATTCCCAGAGCACCACTGACTCCCATACAGGTGCCTGCGGAACCTTTCAACAGACTTATTATAGACTGTGTTGGTCCTTTACCTCGGACCAGTTCAGGTAACGCCTATATCTTAACCATCCTGTGTCCTACCACCAGATTCCCCATAGCAGTTCCAGTAAAGAACATTACGGCTGCTACGGTTGTGAAACACTTATTGAAGATCTTCACCCAGTATTGATTTCCAAGGGAGGTTCAGAGCGACTGTGGCACCAACTTCACCAGTGATCTCTTCAAGAGGACACTGGAAGAGTTCAACATCACACAGGTATTGTCCAGCCCCTATCATCCTGCTTCACAGGGTTCTCTTGAGCGTAGTCGTCAGACTATTAAAGCACTCCTGAAGAAGTTTTGTAATGAAACCTCTAAGGATTGGGATAAGCAAATCGACCTAATAATGTGTATCTTTAGAAGTCTTCCCAATGAGTCCCTAGGAGTATCTCCTTATGAGATGCTCTACGGACGTAAGTGCCGTACTCCTCTCAAGGCTTTCAAAGACTCTCTACGTGATGCCACCTTCAGTGAGCATCAGAATGTGCCCCAGTTTCTTCAAAACCTACAACACATTCTAGAGAGGGTCCACAGTTTTGCCCAAGATAATCTATTGAAAGCACAGGAGAGGATGAAGACTCATTACGACCAGACCAGCAAAGTAAGGAAATTTAAACCGGGAGACTTTGTACTTGCTTATTTCCCTATCCCAGGTTCTCCTTTACAAAACAGGTTTTCTGGACCCTACCGCATCAAGGAGTGCAGAAACAACCACAACTACGTTCTAGAGACTCCAGATAGGCGGCGGAAGACCCAGTTGTGCCATGTCAACCTCCTGAAGCTATATAACAGTACTCCTCCCACTGTCATGATTAATTACTCTTCCTTTAAAGAGCCATACATCCACAGTGAGACCTTCCCTGCTTCTCCTCCCGAAAGCACTGACAAGGAGTCAGCGCTTTCTAATTCGGAAATCCTAACTGATCTTCCCAATTATTTTCAGGACAATCATAGTGCACCTCTCGTCAAGATCTTCAAAGAACATCAGGAGTTGTTCCGAGATGACCCCCAAGAGTGTAATGTTACCCAGCACGACATCCAACTGCTCCCTGACACCCGGCTGATTCGTCAACCCTTCTACCGAATCAGCCCTAGCAAGAAGGAAGTCATGCGTGCTGAGGTGCAGTACCTCTTGGATCATGGACTGGCTACACCTTGTGAGTCCCCCTGGGCCTCATCCTGTATCTTGGTGCCAAAACCCCAAGGTAAGGTGAGACTGTGTACGGATTACCGTAAATTAAATAATGTGACTGTCAAGGATGCATACCCCTTGCCAAGGATAGATGACATTCTTGACGCCATTGGTAATGCCCAGTACTTGTCCCAAGTTGTTACGAACCCGGATCCAGCGTCCGAGCCCAGAGCAGTGACAACCACGCCATCTGTGGGTCAGCTCCCGAAACCCCCCTCCAAGAGGACGACGACACCTGGTGAGGACGCCGTGTACCAGCTACGAGGGCCAGTTTCCAGTCCCGTTCAGCACTCTACACCGCCGCTCCTGACCTCTGGTGAGGTGGTGCTCCGACGACAGCGCCATCTATGGACTGGATACGTCAGGTGTTTGTGCCCGAGCCCGTAAGTGAGGTGTTTTAGTGTCCCAGTTATTGATGACGTGTCTGCTTACAGAGCCGACCTGGGACTGCTGTGATGGAAGTGGAGTCAGTCTACCCGAGGCAGCCAGTCTCCATACCTTGAACCTTGCTGCAGCTGTTGTGAAGTCGTCCCCCCGGAAGAACACTGTGGTGTGTTAGCCTGCCAGTGGAGTGGCAGTAAAAGGATTTACCCGGGACCGACTGTTGGAGACGATCATCCACTGGGGTACTGAAGACAGGAGAGTGATTTGTGGTGTCACACGAGGCTCCTGTCTAGGGCATTCCCCTTTTATCGTTCGTGGAGTGGCCGTACCAGCCTTGTTGGCTCAGAACCTGCCAGCAGACCAGCTGGACGTGTGGTTGACGGCCTCCACGGCGGTGCCCCCAGTGGACATGCGTTTTGGCTGACCTGTGGCCAGGGTAGGCTCAGCTTCTTTGAAGAATTCGTTGTGTGGCCACGAAGAAAGCACCAAGGACTCGGCGCCTAGCTTATGGATCCAGCGTCTTCAGCAGAAGACTACATTGAGAAGAATCCCCTTGTCAAGTGTTAATATCCCTCCCCCTTGTGCACTCTTTTATTTTATATATTTAATCGGTGATGGTGAAAATTACAATATTAAGTTCTTAGCTTTCTTTCCCTACTCCCTTTAAGTTACTTGCGTCACGGATCTCATCCCTTGATAGCCACTACTGGCTTGGGAACGGATATCTATATCTGACTCTAACAACATCAGAGTGAGAACCCCGTTGCGTCCCGAGAGCGTCGTAACACAAGTGGACTTGCTTAAGGGGTATTACCAAGTGTGTCTAACTGAGCGAGCCAAAGAAATATCTGCCTTTATCACTCCCTTTGGACTTTTCAGATATGAACGCCTTTCTTTCGGACTATGTAATGCCCCGGCCACCTTTCAGAGAGCTGTCAACCGCGTCATCCAGGGCTTGGATAACACGTACGCCTATTTGGATGATATCGTCGTAGCTTCCAACACCTGGAGCGAACATCTGCTCCAGCTGGTTGATACCTGGTTGATGGGGTTCTGGGAGTTCTTCTACTCCCCAAGCCCGGCCCGAGGCCAGGCTTGACTTGTGAGAGTTTGGTCCACCAGGCTGTTGCTTGGAGCGGCCCGCAGGCCCACATACCCACCACAGCCCGGTTGGTCCGTCACTCCTTGGAGGAATAAATCTAGTTTCCTCTTGAAAATGTCCATGGTTGTTCCGGCAATATTTCTTATGCTTGCTGGGAGGACGTTGAACAACCGCGGGCCTCTGATGTTTATACAGTGTTCTCTGATTGTGCCTATGGCACCTCTGCTCTTCACTGGTTCTATTCTACATTTTCTTCCATATCGTTTACTCCAGTACGTTGTTATTTTACTGTGTAGATTTTGTACTTGGCCCTCCAGTATCTTCCAGGTGTATATTATTTGATATCTCTCTCGTCTTCTTTCTAGTGAGTACATTTGGAGGGCTTTGAGACGATCCCAATAATTTAGGTGCTTTATTGCATCTATGCGTGCCGTATATGTTCTCTGTATTCCCTCTATTTCAGCAATCTCTCCTGCTCTGAAGGAGGAAGTGAGTACTGAACAGTACTCAAGACGGGACAACACAAGTGACTTGAAGAGTACAACCATTGTGATGGGATCCCTGGATTTGAAAGTTATCGTAATCCATCCTATCATTTTTCTGGCTGTCGCAATATTTGCTTGGTTATGCTCCTTAAACGTTAGGTCATCAGACATTATTATTCCCAAATCCTTTACATGCTGTTTTCCTACTATGGGTACATTTGATTGTGTTTTGTACTCTGTATTATGTTTAAGGTCCTCATTTTTACCGTACCTGAGTACCTGGAATTTATCACTGTTAAACATTATGTTATTTTCTGATGCCCAGTCGAAAACTTTATTAATATCAGCTTGAAGTTTTTCAATGTCCTCAGCCGATGTAATTTTCATACTGATTTTTGTGTCATCTGCAAAGGATGATACGAAGCTGTGACTTGTATTTTTGTGTATATCTGATATGAGAATAAGGAAAAGCAGCGGTGCAAGGACTGTACCCTGAGGTACAGAGCTTTTCACTGCACTTGGACTAGATTTTATATGGTTGACAGTTACTCGCTGAGTCCTGTTTGACAGAAAACTGAGTATCCAGCGTCCTACTTTACCGGTTATTCCCATTGACTTCATTTTGTGTGCTATCACGCCATGGTCACATTTATCGAAAGCCTTTGCGAAGTCCGTGTGTATCACATCAGCATTCTGTTTCTCTTCTAATGCCTCAGTGACTTTGTCGTAGTGCTCAAGTAGCTGTGAGAGGCACGATCTTCCCGCTCGAAATCCATGTTGGCCTGGGTTGTGAAGGTCATTGGTCTCCATGAAATTGGTGACCTGACTCCTAATCACTCTCTCAAATACTTTTATGATGTGCGATGTTAGTGCAACTGGTCTATAATTTTTTGCCAATGCTTTGCTCCCTCCCTTGTGTAGAGGGGCTATGTCTGCTACTTTAAGTGCATCTGGTATCTCCCCCGTGTCCAAGCTCTTCCTCCACACTATACTGAGTGCCTGTGCTACCGGCACTTTGCATTTCTTTATAAATATTGAATTCCATGAGTCTGGACCTGGGGCCGAGTGCATGGGCATGTTTTCAATTTCTTTTTCAAAATTTAGTGCGCTCGTGTTTATATCAGTTATATTTACAGGGGTTTGAATATCCCGCATAAAGAAATTGTCTGGATCTTCCACCTTCATGTTGTTTATTGGAGTGCTAAACATGTCCTCATACTGCTTTTTTAGGATTTCACTAATTTCTTTGTCATCCTCCGTGTATGAACCTTCACTTGTACGAATAGGTCCAATACTGGCAGTGGTTTTTGCTTTTTATTTCGCATATAAGAAGAAATATTTTGGATTTTTCTTTATTTCCTGAATGGCTTTCTGTTCTAACTGCCTTTCTTCAGTTTCATATGAGTGTTTCAATTTCCGCTCGATTTCTTCAATCTCCCTATTTAAATTATTCCTTCTTTGACGGGAAATTCGTGTCTGCATAAGCAGTTCCGTTATTTTTTTCCTGCGTTTATAGTGTCGTCTGCGTTCTCTTTCTACGTTAGATCTCTTTCTGGCTTTCCTCAAAGGAACATGTTTCAGACAGACTTGATACGCTTCTGAAGTCAGTTTTTCTATTCCTTCTGTAGGACTTGTATTACTTAGAACAGTTCCCCATGGAATGTTTGTAAGTTCCCTGTTTATTATCTCCCAGTCTATCCTTTTATTATTAAAATTGAATTTACTGAATAGCCCCTCTCGCTTTATCAACGTTTTAGGTCTATTCTGAGTATTGATGGTCGTTTGCACTTCAATGAGCTTGTGATCTGAATATGTGGTATCTGATATCGTAATGTCTCTGATAATGTCTTCATTGTTCGTAAAGACCAGATCTAGAATATTTTCATTTCTCGTTGGCTCCGATATCTGCTGATTGAGTGAAAATTTGTCACAGAATCTAAGTAGTTCTCTAATCTGTGGTTGGTTAAGTCCTGATAGATTTCCTGGTATAATATTATTGTTTGCTATTTTCCACCTGAGACTAGGCAAGTTGAAGTCACCTAGGAAGATAATATCAGGTATCGGGTTCTCCAAATTATCAAGGCTATTCTCTATTTTGCTTATCTGTTCTGTGAATTCCTCAGCCGTTGCATCTGGCGGTTTGTATATTAGTATAATCACTAAATTTATTTTCTCTATTTTGAATCCCAGTACCTCTACCACCTCATTTGTAACGTTTAGGAACTCCGAGCATACAAGGTCTTCCCTAATATACAGACCCACTCCTCCATGTGACCTAATTTTCCTATCGCACCTGTATAGGTTATATCCTGGAATCCAGATCTCACTGTCCAACAATTCCCCTGCATGGGTTTCTGTGAAAGCTCCAAATACTGCATTTGACTCCGTGAGGAGGCCATTTATGAACTGTACTTTGTTGTTAGTTCTCGTTTTCAGTCCTTGTATGTTGGCAAAGATGAATGAGGTTACTCTATTAGTGATAGTTTGAATGGGAGACTTTTTCGGCAAGTCCATTATTCGTGGACATAATGAGTTTGTTCTGACTAGTACTGATTGTTGTAGGGCAGTTGTCTGTCGTAGTTGTAGTTCCCTTTCGGTGGGTAATTGTATCTGTAATTCTGGAATGCAAGTGGATCTGGCATCCAATTTCATACACTCTTCATGCTGCTCCTTTTGAATTCTCTGCCGGTCTGGTATAAAAAATTTATAGAGTTTCCTCCAAATTCATTATCTTGCTTGCCACTCTTTATGTAGCGTTCCGTGCCTTTCACGTGAAAGTGTGGGCAGCTGAGGTCATAGCATTTTCTGTCCTCCAGTGAGGTTTGGCACATGTCAGGATGGAAAAACCTACATGTTGATCCAAATCGACACTCACCTTTCCTAAGCATATTTAAACATTTTTTGCAACGACTGTTCGCCAAGCTCCTGATTGCCGGCCTCACCATCAACCTGGGCAAGTCCACCTTCGCCAAAGGTAAAGTGCGTTATCTGGGTCATGTAATTGGGAGTGGCAGCCTAGCTCCGTTAGACACACACACCCAAGCCATCCAGCATTATCCACAGCCTACCACCAGGAAGCAGCTCCTGCGCTTCCTTGGTCTTGCCTCCTACTACCGTAGGTTTGTGAGAAATTTTAGTACAGTCGCCACACCATTATTCACTTTAACCAGTCCCAAGCAACGGTATAATTGGACCATGCAGCAAACCGTTGCTTTCGAACAACTCAAATTCCTCCTCTGTTCTAATCCCATTCTCGCCTCGCCAGATATCACCAAGCCTTTCGTCCTTCATGTCGACGCCAGTGGTACCGGCATCGGTGGTGTCCTGATGCAGCAACGAGGCGAGGAGGTTCTACCTGTCAGCTACTACAGCTACAAGTTGAAACCCCACCAGAGGAACTACAGCACTTTTGAAAAGGAGCTACTCTCCATCGTCCTGAATCTCCAGCACTTTGCTCCATACCTACAAGGTGCCAGGTCTACCACCATCTTCTCAGACCACAATCCTCTCCGCTTCTTACATCAAGCCCAATTCCATAACTAGCGTCTTCTACGATAGGCTTTATATCTGCAAGATATCAACCTGGAGATCCGCTATATCAAGGGTTCTGACAACATCATAGCCGACGCTCTCTCCAGAGTCTATGAAGTAGAAGTAACTCCAACTATTACTCCACCACATGAAGACGTAACTTCTTCCAGAACCGCAGGCTTCGGGGGAGAGTTGTGACGATAATCTCTTTCAAGAGAGATTGAGCCTGCTCTTCCCTACATCATTACGTCAAAGTACAAGATACTATATAGAAGATACGTCCACCAGTATCGCCAAACGTTTTGCCCAGAGAGCAAATCATACCCTGCACACCCCAACACCTGGCCACAGCCCGCCGTAACCAGCAAACTGTTCATCCTCTGCCTGCCTGTTGCTGATTGGCTGGTGTCTCGTCGCACCTGCACTCCGCCACCACCACAAGTCGACGTCTGGGCTGCAGCGCGCCAGACTCGTCAGAATATCTTTGTGCTCCATGAAGTTGACATCTCTCGCTGGTAGACTAAGCCTTGGCTTTCGTGTACTAAGGGAGGTGGCAGCTTGAAGCCAGTATTCCAGCACCCATTACATATTTTATTTTGCTATCACTGTAACTTACTTGTCTTAGCGTAACTTTTCATTTGCCAGTGATTATTCATGCTATTTTGTTTGTAGACTTGTCCTGCATTTTATGAGGTTGCCTTTATTCATATCTTGTTTTCTACAGTAATTACAATTTCATTGTTTATATACTTGTGTTTTGTGTGTCTTCCCATTACCTTACCACAGACGAAAGGACAAACTTTTCTCTTTTTTTTGTGTGTGATGTGACGAGGCCCTGCTCCCAGCTTTTGAAACAGTCAAACACCAACACTTTACCGTCACAATATATATATATATATATATATATATATATATATATATATATATATATATATATATATATATATATATATATATTATATATATATATATATATAATATATATATGTCGTACCTAGTAGCCAGAATGCACTTCTTGGGTTACTATGCAAGGCCCGATTTGCCTAATAAGCCAAATTTTCCTCAATTAATATATTTTCTCTATTTTTTTCTTATGAAATGATAAAGCTACCCATTTCATTATGTATGAGGTCAATTTTTGTTTATTGGAGTTAAAATTAACATAGATATATGACCGAACCTAACCAACCCTACCTAACCTAACCTAACCTATCTTTATGGGTTAGGTTAGGTTAGGTAGTCGAAAAAGTTAGGTTAGGTTAGGTTAGGTAGGTTAGGTATTCGAAAAACAATTAATTCATGAAAACTTGGCTTATTAGGCAAATTGGGCCTTGCATAGTAGGCTGAGAAGTGCGTCCTGGCTACTAGGTACGACATATATATATATATATATATATATATATATATATATATATATATATATATATATATATATATATATATATATATATATATATATATATTATTAAATATGACCGAAAAAGTAAGATTAATAATTCTAACACGAATTTTCTCAATCTTTCGTACATTACGCTTCACTGTTGGAGGTAAATCAAAAATCACTTCTCCAAAATTCATTTTTATTTCTTAGTCTGACGCGACACGGGCGCGTTTCGTAAAACTTATTACATTTTCAAAGACTTCACAAATACACAACTGATTAGAACTAGCGTTTCCCTGATTTTATATCTACATTTGAGTGAGGTGGGAAGGGTGATGTGGCATTACATTTGAGTGAGGTGGGAAGGGTGATGTGGCATTAACACAAGACAGAACACTAGAGGATATTAATAGGGTATTAAAAGTATCAACACAAGACAGAACACGAAACAATGGGTATTGAATAGAAGTGTTTGTAGAAAGCCTATTGGTCCATATTTCTTGATGCTTCTATATTGGAGCGGAGTCTTGAGGTGGGTAGAATATAGTTGTGCAATAATTGGCTGTTGATTGCTGGTGTTGACTTCTTGATGTGCAGTGCCTCGCAAACGTCAAGCCGCCTGCTATCGCTGTATCTATCGATGATTTCTGTGTTGTTTACTAGGATTTCTCTGGCGATGGTTTGGTTATGGGAAGAGATTATATGTTCCTTAATGGAGCCCTGTTGTTTATGCATCGTTAAACGCCTAGAAAGAGATGTTGTTGTCTTGCCTATATACTGGGTTTTTTGGAGCTTACAGTCCCCAAGTGGGCATTTGAAGGCATAGACGACGTTAGTCTCTTTTAAAGCGTTCTGTTTTGTGTCTGGAGAGTTTCTCATGAGTAGGCTGGCCGTTTTCCTGGTTTTATAGTAAATCGTCAGTTGTATCCTCTGATTTTTGTCTGTAGGGATAACGTTTCTATTAACAATATCTTTCAGGACCCTTTCCTCTGTTTTATGAGCTGTGGAAAAGAAGTTCCTGTAAAATAGTCTAATAGGGGGTATAGGTGTTGTGTTAGTTGTCTCTTCGGAGGTTGCATGGCTTTTCACTTTCCTTCTTATGATGTCTTCGATGAAACCATTGGAGAAGCCGTTATTGACTAGGACCTGCCTTACCCTACAGAGTTCTTCGTCGACTTGCTTCCATTCCGAGCTGTGGCTGAGAGCACGGTCGACGTATGCGTTAACAACACTCCTCTTGTACCTGTCAGGGCAGTCGCTGTTGGCATTTAGGCACATTCCTATGTTTGTTTCCTTTGTGTAGACTGCAGTGTGGAAACCTCCGCCCTTTTCCATGACTGTTACATCTAGAAAAGGCAGCTTCCCATCCTTTTCCGTCTCGTAAGTGAAACGCAGCACGGAACTCTGCTCAAATGCCTCCTTCAGCTCCTGCAGATGCCTGACATCAGGTACCTGTGTAAAAATGTCGTCAACATACCTGCAGTATATGGCCGGTTTCAAGTTCATGTCGACTAAGACTTTTTGCTCGATGGTACCCATGTAGAAGTTTGCAAACAGGACACCTAGGGGAGAACCCATGGCGACCCCATCTACTTGCTTATACATGTGCCCATCCGGGCTCAAGAAGGGTGCCTCTTTAGTACAAGCTTGGAGTAGTTTCCTCAGAATACTTTCTGGCATGTCAAGAGGAGTACAGGCTGGATCACGATACACTCTGTCAGCTATCATTCCGATTGTCTCGTCCACAGGTACGTTGGTAAACAGCGATTCTACGTCCAACGAGGCTCTTATCCCTGTGGCCCGTGCGCCCCGCAGTAAGTCCACAAATTCCTTTGGAGACTTCAGGCTGAAGGCGCAAGGAACATAAGGAGTCAGCAGGCCGTTGAGTCGCTTCGCCAGTCTGTACGTGGGTGTGGGTATCTGGCTAATGATTGGCCGAAGTGGGTTTCCAGGCTTGTGCGTCTTGACATTTCCATACGCATATCCAGGTTTATATTCCCCAATGATCTTTGGCAGGTGGAGTCCGGATTTCTTGGCGTTCACAGTTTCGATCAGTTTGTTGACCTTTGCTTTTAATTCGGCTGTAGTGTCCTTCGTTACCCTTTGGAACTTAGTTTGGTCAGAGAGTATGATGTTCATTTTCGCCAGATATTCGTCTTTTTTAAGAATGACATATATTGGCGACTTGTCACCTCTCCTGACAACTATCTCCTTGTTCTCACGAAGGCTTTTAGCTGCCGCTTTGAGCTCGGGGGACAGTATGGTGCTTCTGTAATTGCCTCGATTCTTTCCTCCTTCTGCAATAAGTTCTGCTTGTAAGGTATCTTTGGTAGTGACCTTCTTTTGTGTCTCGAGGTCGAATATGTCGTCCAACAGAATTTCCAACTCTACTTTCCGGGCCATTTCACTCGGTCTGGACATAACATGACAGTTTATGCCCAGATTTAGGAGAGTGACTTGGTCCTCAGTGAGGTTAATTCCTGCAAGGTTCAGGAAGCCATCTCTTGGTCGTGGAATTGCCATAGGTCCTCCATATAATGTTGTTAGTTTCTTGATAATCCTTGTTTCAGTGCTGAGGTGATGTTGGTCTGTGAGGATGTCGAGGTGTTGTTCAATGCGGGTACGGATACTATGGTCGATGTTGCTATTTCTCCACTCGTTTGTAGCATGAAGTAGTTGCGTTTTGTTGTCTTTGATTTCATTCTCTGCCTTGTATATCTGATCACGAATCAGATCCTGGCGATATTTTATCGTGAAGGCTTGATTCCTTGCTGCTGGGTCGTGCACTTTAACATTAGTATATTTTGGTAGCAGTCTTTCCTGTAGACATATATTATTAAATATGACCGAAAAAGTAAGATTAATAATTCTAACACGAATTTTCTCAATCTTTCGTACATTACGCTTCACTGTTGGAGGTAAATCAAAAATCACTTCTCCAAAATTCAGAGAATGGCAGAGAATGAAATCAAAGACAACAAAACGCAACTACTTCATGCTACAAACGAGTGGAGAAATAGCAACATCGACCATAGTATCCGTACCCGCATTGAACAACACCTCGACATCCTCACAGACCAACATCACCTCAGCACTGAAACAAGGATTATCAAGAAACTAACAACATTATATGGAGGACCTATGGCAATTCCACGACCAAGAGATGGCTTCCTGAACCTTGCAGGAATTAACCTCACTGAGGACCAAGTCACTCTCCTAAATCTGGGCATAAACTGTCATGTTATGTCCAGACCGAGTGAAATGGCCCGGAAAGTAGAGTTGGAAATTCTGTTGGACGACATATTCGACCTCGAGACACAAAAGAAGGTCACTACCAAAGATACCTTACAAGCAGAACTTATTGCAGAAGGAGGAAAGAATCGAGGCAATTACAGAAGCACCATACTGTCCCCCGAGCTCAAAGCGGCAGCTAAAAGCCTTCGTGAGAACAAGGAGATAGTTGTCAGGAGAGGTGACAAGTCGCCAATATATGTCATTCTTAAAAAAGACGAATATCTGGCGAAAATGAACATCATACTCTCTGACCAAACTAAGTTCCAAAGGGTAACGAAGGACACTACAGCCGAATTAAAAGCAAAGGTCAACAAACTGATCGAAACTGTGAACGCCAAGAAATCCGGACTCCACCTGCCAAAGATCATTGGGGAATATAAACCTGGATATGCGTATGGAAATGTCAAGACGCACAAGCCTGGAAACCCACTTCGGCCAATCATTAGCCAGATACCCACACCCACGTACAGACTGGCGAAGCGACTCAACGGCCTGCTGACTCCTTATGTTCCTTGCGCCTTCAGCCTGAAGTCTCCAAAGGAATTTGTGGACTTACTGCGGGGCGCACGGGCCACAGGGATAAGAGCCTCGTTGGACGTAGAATCGCTGTTTACCAACGTACCTGTGGACGAGACAATCGGAATGATAGCTGACAGAGTGTATCGTGATCCAGCCTGTACTCCTCTTGACATGCCAGAAAGTATTCTGAGGAAACTACTCCAAGCTTGTACTAAAGAGGCACCCTTCTTGAGCCCGGATGGGCACATGTATAAGCAAGTAGATGGGGTCGCCATGGGTTCTCCCCTAGGTGTCCTGTTTGCAAACTTCTACATGGGTACCATCGAGCAAAAAGTCTTAGTCGACATGAACTTGAAACCGGCCATATACTGCAGGTATGTTGACGACATTTTTACACAGGTACCTGATGTCAGGCATCTGCAGGAGCTGAAGGAGGCATTTGAGCAGAGTTCCGTGCTGCGTTTCACTTACGAGACGGAAAAGGATGGGAAGCTGCCTTTTCTAGATGTAACAGTCATGGAAAAGGGCGGAGGTTTCCACACTGCAGTCTACACAAAGGAAACAAACATAGGAATGTGCCTAAATGCCAACAGCGACTGCCCTGACAGGTACAAGAGGAGTGTTGTTAACGCATACGTCGACCGTGCTCTCAGCCACAGCTCGGAATGGAAGCAAGTCGACGAAGAACTCTGTAGGGTAAGGCAGGTCCTAGTCAATAACGGCTTCTCCAATGGTTTCATCGAAGACATCATAAGAAGGAAAGTGAAAAGCCATGCAACCTCCGAAGAGACAACTAACACAACACCTATACCCCCTATTAGACTATTTTACAGGAACTTCTTTTCCACAGCTCATAAAACAGAGGAAAGGGTCCTGAAAGATATTGTTAATAGAAACGTTATCCCTACAGACAAAAATCAGAGGATACAACTGACGATTTACTATAAAACCAGGAAAACGGCCAGCCTACTCATGAGAAACTCTCCAGACACAAAACAGAACGCTTTAAAAGAGACTAACGTCGTCTATGCCTTCAAATGCCCACTTGGGGACTGTAAGCTCCAAAAAACCCAGTATATAGGCAAGACAACAACATCTCTTTCTAGGCGTTTAACGATGCATAAACAACAGGGCTCCATTAAGGAACATATAATCTCTTCCCATAACCAAACCATCGCCAGAGAAATCCTAGTAAACAACACAGAAATCATCGATAGATACAGCGATAGCAGGCGGCTTGACGTTTGCGAGGCACTGCACATCAAGAAGTCAACACCAGCAATCAACAGCCAATTATTGCACAACTATATTCTACCCACCTCAAGACTCCGCTCCAATATAGAAGCATCAAGAAATATGGACCAATAGGCTTTCTACAAACACTTCTATTCAATACCCATTGTTTCGTGTTCTGTCTTGTGTTGATACTTTTAATGCCCTATTAATATCCTCTAGTGTTCTGTCTTGTGTTAATGCCACATCACCCTTCCCACCTCACTCAAATGTAATGCCACATCACCCTTCCCACCTCACTCAAATGTAGATATAAAATCAGGGAAACGCTAGTTCTAATCAGTTGTGTATTTGTGAAGTCTTTGAAAATGTAATAAGTTTTACGAAACGCGCCCGTGTCGCGTCAGACTAAGAAATAAAAATGAATTTTGGAGAAGTGATTTTTGATTTACCTCCAACAGTGAAGCGTAATGTACGAAAGATTGAGAAAATTCGTGTTAGAATTATTAATCTTACTTTTTCGGTCATATTTAATAATATATGTCTACAGGAAAGACTGCTACCAAAATATACTAATATATATATATATATATATATATATATATATATATATAAATATATATATATATATATATATATATATATATAATATACATATATATATATATATATATACATATATATATATATATATACATATATATATGTATATATATATACATATATATATATGCATATATGTCGTACCTAGTAGCCACAACGCACTTCTCAGCCTACTATGCAAGGCCCGATTTGCCTAATAAGCCAAGTTTTCATGAATTATTTGTTTTTCGACTACCTAACCTACCTAACCTTACCTAACCTAATATTTTCGGCTACCTAACTTAACCTAACCTATAAAGATAGGTTAGGTTAGGTTAGGTAGGGTTGGTTAGGTTCGGTCATATATGTACGTTAATTTTAACTCCAATAAAAGAAAATTGACCTCATACATAATGAAATGGGTTGCTTTATCATTTCATAAGAAAAAAATTAGAGAAAATATATTAATTCAGGAAAACTTGGCTTATTAGGCAAATTGGGCCTTTCATAGTAGGCTGAGAAGTGCGTTCAGGCTACTAGGTACGACATATATACATATATACATATATATATACATATATATATATATATATATATATATATATATATATATATATATATATATATATATATATATATATATATATATTATTAAATATAACCGAAAAAGTAAGATTAATAATTCTAACACGAATTTTCTCAATCTTTCGTACATTTCTTTTCACTGTTGGAGGTAAATCAAAAATCAATTCTCCAAAATTCATTTTTTATTTCTAGCCTGACGCGACACGAGCGCGTTTCATAAAACTTATTACATTTTTAAAGACTTTAGTTTACAAATACACAACTGAATAGAACTTACGCATCTCCGATTTTATATCTACATTTGAGTGAGGTGGATGGGGTGAGGTGGCATTAATAGGGTATTAATTTCATCAACACAAGACAGAACAAGAGGTGGTATTAATAGGGTATTAATTTCATCAACACAAGACAGAACATGAAACAATGGGTATTGAATAGAAGTGTTTGTAGAAAGCCTATTGGTCCATATTTCTTGATGCTTCAATATTAGAGCGGAGTCTTGAGGTGGGTAGAATATAGTTGTGCATTAATTGGCTGTTGATTGCTGGTGTTGACTTCTTGATGTATCAAGAAGTCAACCCGGATGAGCACATGTATCTTGAGCCCGGATGGGCACATGTATAAGCAAGTAGATGGGGTCGCCATGTGTTCTCCCCTAGGTGTCCTGTTTGCAAACTTCTACATGGGTACCATCGAGCAAAAAGTCTTAGTCGACATGAACTTGAAACCGGCCATATACTGCAGGTATGTTGACGACATTTTTACACAGGTACCTGATGTCAGACATCTGCAGGAGCTGAAGGAGGCATTTGAGCAGAGTTCCATGCTGCGTTTCACTTACGAGATGGAAAAGGATGGGAAGCTGCCCTTTCTAGATGTAACAGTCATGGAAAAGAGCGGAGGTTTCCACACTGCAGTCTACACTAAGGAAACGAACATAGGAATGTGCCTAAATGCCAACAGCGACTGCCCAGACAGGTACAAGAGGAGTGTTGTTAACGCATATGTCTACCGTGCTCTCAGCCACAGCTCAGAATGGAAGCAAATCGACGAAGAACTCTGTAGGGTAAGGCAGGTCCTAGTCAACAACAGCTTCTCCAATGGTTTCGTCGAAGACATCATAAGAAGGAAAGTGAAACGCCATGCAACCTCTGAAGAGACAACTAACACAACACCTATACCCCCTATTAGACTATTTTACAGGAACTTCTTTTCCACAGCTCATAAAACGGAGGAAAGGGTCCTGAAAGATATTGTTAATAGAAACGTTATCCTTACAGACAAAAATCAGAGGATACAACTGACGATTTACTATAAAACCAGAAAAACGGCCAGCCTACTCATGAGAAACTCTCCAGACACAAAGCAGAATGCTGTAAAAGAGACCAACGTCGTCTATGCCTTCAAATGCCCTCTTGGGGGACTGTAAGCTCCAAAAAACCCAGTATATAGGCAAGACAACAACATCTCTTTCTAGGCATTTAACGATGCATAAGCAACAGGGCTCCATTAAGTAACATATAATCTCTTCCCACAACCAAACCATCACCAGAGAAATCCTAGTAAACAACACAGAAATCATCGATAGATACAGCGATAGCAGACGGCTTGACGTTTGCGAGGCACTACACATTAAGAAGTCAACACCAGCAAACAACAGTCAATTAATGCACAACTATATTCTACCCACCTCAAGACTCCGCTCCAATATAGAAGCATGTTACGAACCCGGATCCAGCGTCCGAGCACGGAGCAGTGACGACCGCGCCATCTGTGGGTCAGCTCCCGAAACCCCCTCCAAACGGACGACGACACCTGGTGAGGACGACGTGTATTGGCCACAAGGGCCGGTTTCCAGTCCTGTGCAGCTCACAACACCGCCGCTGCTGACCTCTGGTGAGGTGGTGCTCAGACGACAACGCCATCTATGGAGTGGATATGTCGGGCGTTTGTGTCTGAGCCTGTAAGTGAGGTGCTGTAGTGTGTCTCTGTTATTGATGACGTGTCTGTTTACAGAGTCGACCTGGGACTGCTGTGATGGAAGTTGAGTCAGTCTACCCAAGGCAGCCGTCTCCATATCTTGTGCTTTGCTGCAGCAGCTGTGAAGTCGTCCCCCGGAAGAACACTGTGGTGTTACCCTGCCAATGAAGTGGCAGTTGAAAGGATTGTCGTTCCCGGGACCGACTGCTGGAGACGATTAACCACTGGGGTTTTGAGGACAGGAGAGTGATTTGTGGTATCACACGAGGCTCCTGACTAGGGCGCTACCCTAGTATCGCTCGTGGAGTGGCCTGACCAGCGTTGCTGATCCGGAACCTGCCAGCAGACCTGCTGGACTTGTGGTTGACGGCCTCCACGGCGGTGCCCCCAGTGGAACTGTGTTTTGGCTGACCTGTGGCCAGGGTAGACTCAGCTTGTCGAAAGGATTCGTTGTGAGGCCACGAAAGCACCGAGGACTTGGCACCGAGAGTTTGGATCCAGAGTCTTCAGGAGAAGACAATTGTGTAAATAATTCCCTTGTGCAGTGTTAATACCCCTCCCCCTGTGTAATCTTATATTGTTTATTGGTGATGGGAACAATTATAATCTTAAGTTCTTAACTTTATTTCGCTTCCCCTTTAAGTTACTTGCGTCACGGATCTCATCCCTTGAAAGCCACTACTGGCTTGGGGGCCGGATACAACTTCCTCTAATAACATCAGAGTACGAACCTAGTTGCAACCCGAGAGGGCCGTAACATAATTGGCATCCCCAGCGGGATCAAACCCCTTGTTAAGTATGTTTGACAGGGGTGGTGAAGTGGCATAATCCCTGTATATAATTCCCCCTGTGTGACGATTAGGACGTTATACGCCCCGTGCGGTGCTCAGAGTGACTAAGTGCGATATTGTGCAGTGCGGTGCTCGCTATGATTAAGCGATTCAGTGCAATATTGTGTAGTGCGGTGCTCATCGTGATTCAGTGCAATATTGTAGAGCGAAGTGTTCGCTTGGATTCAGTGCAATATTGTGTAGTGCGGTGCCCGAAGTAATTACGTGCAATATTGGCAAGTGAAGCGCCAGGTGCGATAAAGTGCAATATTGACGTAGAACAGTGCTCGGTGCGTTAAGTGCTAACGTGTAAGTGGTGTGTTAAGTGCTAAGTGTTCCATCTGTGACAATGGCAGAAAAAGCTACCATCGATGATCTGGACGATGTTCAGGCTTTTCTGAACAGAGAGGACTGTCTTTCCAGATTAAAATATCTGAACAAACTGGAACTCGTACTAGTGAGCGCCTACCTGGAGATCAAGATCCGTGCCAGTGATTCCCGTGTGGAGATCTTGTCCAAGGTTCACCGGCACTTGAAGGCAGAAGAGAAACAGGAAGGCGAGGCTCCTAGTACAAAGGAAGGTGAGGAAATAGCTTCCACGGAAAAGGAAGATAAAGGCAGCGACATTGACAGTGATGCAGGTGAGCTGAACATTAGCTTTCTTACGGTCAAAATGCGTGCCTTAGAGATAAATCGTGAGATAGAATGGAAGAAATTAGAAATGGAAAGAGAGAGACAAGATAAAGAATTAGAGATGAGGCGTTTAGAATTAGAAGAGAGGAAGGCAGAAAGAGAAAGGGAAGAGAAACGAGAAAGAGAAAGAGAAGAACGAGAGAGAGAAGAGAAACGAGAGAGAGAAGAACGAGAGAAAGAAAGAGACGAACGAGAAAGAGAAGAGAAACGAGAAAGAGAAGAACGAGAAAGAGAAGAGAGACGAGAGAGAGAAGAACGAGAAAGAGAAAGAGAAGAACGAGAAAGAGAGAGAGAAGAGCGAGAAAGAGAAGAGAAACAGCGAGAGAGAGAAGAAAAAGAAAGACAGAGACAACATGAACTAGAAGTATTACGATTAGGCGGTGGTCGGAGGCCAACAACGGACACCAGCGGTTTCGATCCGGTAAGGAACATCAAAATGGTCCCCAAATTCAATGAGAGGAAAGTTTCGAAGTTCTTTGCAGCCTTCGAGAAAGTCGCTGCCTCTTTGGAGTGGCCAAGGGAGAATTGGGCCATCATGATACAGTCAGTCTTGACTGGGAAGGCCCAAATCGCCTACTCCACGTTATCCCTTGACGACTCCGGCGATTATGACAAGGTGAAGAAGGTTGTGCTCATGGCGTACCAATTGGTACCTGAGGCATACAGGCAGAAGTTCCGAAACCTGAAGAAGACCTCAGAGCACACTTTTACCGAATTCGCCACAATCAAGGAGCAACTTTTTCAAGAGTGGTGTGCCTCTCGGAAGGTGGAGACCAAAGAAGAACTCGAGCAGCTTATACTGCTAGAGGACTTCAAGGATTGTTTGTCTGGAGACCTAAAGACGTACTTGGAAGAGCAGCAGGTAGAAACCTTGAGTGCCGCAGCCACCATGGCTGAAGAGTATATCCTGACGCATAGGCCTTCTGCTAAGTACGTCCCAAGGCATTACCAACGCCGGTTTGACAGACCTCATGACGAAGAGGAAAGACCCGTCCCACAAAGCGCTAAGAAGACGCCCCCAAGTAGCCCTCGAAGGACGAGTCCTTGCAGTCCGAAACACCGGAGTCCGAGGAGGAATGTGGTGTGCTGGACTTGTGGGCAGAAAGGGCATGTAGCTGCTATGTGCCGAGGCAGAAGAGGTGGCGGCGCACGTAGGGAGGTGATGATGATGAGCTGTGTTACACCACCAGCAGGAAGCCGGTCGACGACGACGCAGGAAGGACCAAGTTTGTTCGCCCCTCACACTTCAAGCGGGTATGTAACAAGTGATCATACTGGAAGATCAGTTGTAGTGCTCAGAGATAGTGGAGCAGCCCAGTCCCTGATCGTGAGAAGCTCGTTACCCGAAGGAGTGAGTGTAGTTGGGAGACCAAAGGTTGTCCTGGTTGGGTTTCCAAGGACGCGGAACATCGCCCCCTTAGTGCCAGTACATCTCAACTCGCCTTACTTCAGTGGCACATGTGCGTTGGCAGTAGTCGATACCCTCCCTGTGGCTGGGATTGACGTGGTACTAGCCAACGACTTGGTGACCGATTGGAGCACCAATCATCCCAAGATAGCGGACGAGTCAGCCGAAACAGCAAGGTCAGAGGTGACAACAGGCAGTGGTAATGTCCAGGTAAAAACAGACCCGGATTTAAACATGTTTAATTTGTCCTCTCACCCACAGATCGACAGTATTCTAACAGTGTCTCCTGATTCTTCTCCCGACGAGAAACATGAGGTTACGATGGCTAAAGTACCTGAGCTAGAAGAGAGGCCTTGTGTGCAGGCACCCATGGATACCAACGAGTCTGGAGCGAAGGCGGATGTGTACTTGCGGTATGGCAAGGTACAGCGTTCATTGAACCGACCAGAGATTCCCCAGACGTCGGAGGTATGTGAGGTGTGTTTGAAAGGTCTAGTGCCCTCTTTGGTCCAAACCAGGCTAATGGATGTAGCCGGCTATGGACATAACAGGCTCAGGAAGCTTATCCCTCAGGTGACCAAATGTTTCCTACCGGTATTTTGTTTGATTCTTGTGTGTGTTCTCAGTAAGGATCAGTGGACGACCCGAAGGATAATGGCTCCCTTGAACATCGTGAAGAGATCCCAGGGATTAGAGACGGGCACTGTGAGTGTTGCAGTCGAAGAAGGAACCTGGAAGGTGATGGTAGATACAGGAGGTACGCGATACGATAATATGAGTGACTGTTTCCGACAGGTTGACACCCCCCGCGTGATAGCTGAGCCTCAATGCAGCGTTATGCGGAACGTTGGTCGACCTGACGGTGGCAGAGCGAATGCCATCTTCGATGTACGAACAGCCTCCTTGGAACTAGGTGTGGGCCTAGTAGAGGAGTATGCTGTAAGTACTGTTTTACCCGCTGTCGCTGTCACTCTGAATTATCAGACCCCTGTATTCCAGGTTCCTGTCTCCCTGAAGGACCATCGGACCGGTACCAGAAATGCCGTCTGTGATCAGCCATCACCGGTGCCACGACACAGGGAAGTGTCGAGTCGCCCCTCATCGTGTCTACACCGATTCTTACTCGAGAGAGGTGAGATGATGCCCCTGCTTGACATCGCAGAGGAGGTGTGGAAAATTACGTCAGGCAGATCATCGCCTGCCATTTTCAAGTTCCCTTTGTGCCAGGGTTTCTCCTTAGTACAGTTCTGTGGACGAGACAGCCTCGCCGTTCCAGTTTTCAGTATAATTGAGTCCATTTGGAGTTGTGTCGCCGTACTAATTTGGTTTGTGTTTCTTTTTATAGAACCCCAAACCAAATTCCTTTTGGTGGGGAGGTGTTACGAACCCGGATCCAGCGTCCGAGCACGGAGCAGTGACGACCGCGCCATCTGTGGGTCAGCTCCCGAAACCCCCTCCAAATGGACGACGACACCTGGTGAGGACGACGTGTATTGGCCACAAGGGCCGGTTTCCAGTCCTGTGCAGCTCACAACACCACCGCTGCTGACCTCTGGTGAGGTGGTGCTCAGACGACAACGCCATCTATGGAGTGGATATGTCGGGCGTTTGTGTCTGAGCCTGTAAGTGAGGTGCTGTAGTGTGTCTCTGTTATTGATGACGTGTCTGTTTACAGAGTCGACCTGGGACTGCTGTGATGGAAGTTGAGTCAGTCTACCCAAGGCAGCCATCTCCATATCTTGTGCTTTGCTGCAGCAGCTGTGAAGTCGTCCCCCGGAAGAACACTGTGGTGTTACCCTGCCAGTGAAGTGGCAGTTGAAAGGACTGTCGTTCCCGGGACCGACTGCTGGAGACGATTAACCACTGGGGTTTTGAGGACAGGAGAGTGATTTGTGGTATCACACGAGGCTCCTGACTAGGGCGCTACCCTAGTATCGCTCGTGGAGTGGCCTGACCAGCGTTGCTGATCAGGAACCTGCCAGCAGACCTGCTGGACTTGTGGTTGACGGCCTCCACGGCGGTGCCCCCAGTGGAACTGTGTTTTGGCTGACCTGTGGCCATGGTAGACTCAGCTTGTCGAAAGGATTCGTTGTGAGGCCACGAAAGCACCGAGGACTTGGCACCGAGAGTTTGGATCCAGAGTCTTCAGGAGAAGACAATTGTGTAAATAATTCCCTTGTGCAGTGTTAATACCCCTCCCCCTGTGTAATCTTATATTATTTATTGGTGATGGGAACAATTATAATCTTAAGTTCTTAACTTTATTTCCCTTCCCCTTTAAGTTACTTGCAATACGGATCTCATCCCTTGAAAGGCACTACTGGCTTGGGGCCGGATACAACTTCCTCTAATAACATCAGAGTACGAACCTAGTTGCAACCCGAGAGGGCCGTAACATAATTGGCATCCCCAGCGGGATCCGACCCCTTGTTAAGTATGTTTGACAGGGGTGGTGAAGTGGCATAATCCCTGTATATAATTCCCCCTGTGTGACGATTAGGACGTTATACGCCCCGTGCGGTGCTCAGAGTGACTAAGTGCGATATTGTGCAGTGCGGTGCTCGCTATGATTAAGCGATTCAGTGCAATATTGTGTAGTGCGGTGCTCATCGTGATTCAGTGCAATATTGTAGAGCGAAGTGTTCGCTTGGATTCAGTGCAATATTGTGTAGTGCGGTGCCCGAAGTAATTACGTGCAATATTGGCAAGTGAAGCGCCAGGTGCGATAAAGTGCAATATTGACGTAGAACAGTGCTCGGTGCGTTAAGTGCTAACGTGTAAGTGGTGTGTTAAGTGCTAAGTGTTCCATCTGTGACAATGGCAGAAAAAGCTACCATCGATGATCTGGACGATGTTCAGGCTTTTCTGAACAGAGAGGACTGTCTTTCCAGATTAAAATATCTGAACAAACTGGAACTCGTACTAGTGAGCGCCTACCTGGAGATCAAGATCCGTGCCAGTGATTCCCGTGTGGAGATCTTGTCCAAGGTTCACCGGCACTTGAAGGCAGAAGAGAAACAGGAAGGCGAGGCTCCTAGTACAAAGGAAGGTGAGGAAATAGCTTCCACGGAAAAGGAAGATAAAGGCAGCGACATTGACAGTGATGCAGGTGAGCTGAACATTAGCTTTCTTACGGTCAAAATGCGTGCCTTAGAGATAAATCGTGAGATAGAATGGAAGAAATTAGAAATGGAAAGAGAGAGACAAGATAAAGAATTAGAGATGAGGCGTTTAGAATTAGAAGAGAGGAAGGCAGAAAGAGAAAGGGAAGAGAAACGAGAAAGAGAAAGAGAAGAACGAGAGAGAGAAGAGAAACGAGAGAGAGAAGAACGAGAGAAAGAAAGAGACGAACGAGAAAGAGAAGAGAAACGAGAAAGAGAAGAACGAGAAAGAGAAGAGAGACGAGAGAGAGAAGAACGAGAAAGAGAAAGAGAAGAACGAGAAAGAGAGAGAGAAGAGCGAGAAAGAGAAGAGAAACAGCGAGAGAGAGAAGAAAAAGAAAGACAGAGACAACATGAACTAGAAGTATTACGATTAGGCGGTGGTCGGAGGCCAACAACGGACACCAGCGGTTTCGATCCGGTAAGGAACATCAAAATGGTCCCCAAATTCAATGAGAGGAAAGTTTCGAAGTTCTTTGCAGCCTTCGAGAAAGTCGCTGCCTCTTTGGAGTGGCCAAGGGAGAATTGGGCCATCATGATACAGTCAGTCTTGACTGGGAAGGCCCAAATCGCCTACTCCACGTTATCCCTTGACGACTCCGGCGATTATGACAAGGTGAAGAAGGTTGTGCTCATGGCGTACCAATTGGTACCTGAGGCATACAGGCAGAAGTTCCGAAACCTGAAGAAGACCTCAGAGCACACTTTTACCGAATTCGCCACAATCAAGGAGCAACTTTTTCAAGAGTGGTGTGCCTCTCGGAAGGTGGAGACCAAAGAAGAACTCGAGCAGCTTATACTGCTAGAGGACTTCAAGGATTGTTTGTCTGGAGACCTAAAGACGTACTTGGAAGAGCAGCAGGTAGAAACCTTGAGTGCCGCAGCCACCATGGCTGAAGAGTATATCCTGACGCATAGGCCTTCTGCTAAGTACGTCCCAAGGCATTACCAACGCCGGTTTGACAGACCTCATGACGAAGAGGAAAGACCCGTCCCACAAAGCGCTAAGAAGACGCCCCCAAGTAGCCCTCGAAGGACGAGTCCTAGCAGTCCGAAACACCGGAGTCCGAGGAGGAATGTGGTGTGCTGGACTTGTGGGCAGAAAGGGCATGTAGCTGCTATGTGCCGAGGCAGAAGAGGTGGCGGCGCACGTAGGGAGGTGATGATGATGAGCTGTGTTACACCACCAGCAGGAAGCCGGTCGACGACGACGCAGGAAGGACCAAGTTTGTTCGCCCCTCACACTTCAAGCGGGTATGTAACAAGTGATCATACTGGAAGATCAGTTGTAGTGCTCAGAGATAGTGGAGCAGCCCAGTCCCTGATCGTGAGAAGCTCGTTACCCGAAGGAGTGAGTGTAGTTGGGAGACCAAAGGTTGTCCTGGTTGGGTTTCCAAGGACGCGGTACATCGCCCCCTTAGTGCCAGTACATCTCAACTCGCCTTACTTCAGTGGCACATGTGCGTTGGCAGTAGTCGATACCCTCCCTGTGGCTGGGATTGACGTGGTACTAGCCAACGACTTGGTGACCGATTGGAGCACCAATCATCCCAAGATAGCGGACGAGTCAGCCGAAACAGCAAGGTCAGAGGTGACAACAGGCAGTGGTAATGTCCAGGTAAAAACAGACCCGGATTTAAACATGTTTAATTTGTCTTCTCACCCACAGATCGACAGTATTCTAACAGTGTCTCCTGATTCTTCTCCCGACGAGAAACATGAGGTTACGATGGCTAAAGTACCTGAGCTAGAAGAGAGGCCTTGTGTGCAGGCACCCATGGATACCAACGAGTCTGGAGCGAAGGCGGATGTGTACTTGCGGTATGGCAAGGTACAGCGTTCATTGAACCGACCAGAGATTCCCCAGACGTCGGAGGTATGTGAGGTGTGTTTGAAAGGTCTAGTGCCCTCTTTGGTCCAAACCAGGCTAATGGATGTAGCCGGCTATGGACATAACAGGCTCAGGAAGCTTATCCCTCAGGTGACCAAATGTTTCCTACCGGTATTTTGTTTGATTCTTGTGTGTGTTCTCAGTAAGGATCAGTGGACGACCCGAAGGATAATGGCTCCCTTGAACATCGTGAAGAGATCCCAGGGATTAGAGACGGGCACTGTGAGTGTTGCAGTCGAAGAAGGAACCTGGAAGGTGATGGTAGATACAGGAGGTACGCGATACGATAATATGAGTGACTGTTTCCGACAGGTTGACACCCCCCGCGTGATAGCTGAGCCTCAATGCAGCGTTATGCGGAACGTTGGTCGACCTGACGGTGGCAGAGCGAATGCCATCTTCGATGTACGAACAGCCTCCTTGGAACTAGGTGTGGGCCTAGTAGAGGAGTATGCTGTAAGTACTGTTTTACCCGCTGTCGCTGTCACTCTGAATTATCAGACCCCTGTATTCCAGGTTCCTGTCTCCCTGAAGGACCATCGGACCGGTACCAGAAATGCCGTCTGTGATCAGCCATCACCGGTGCCACGACACAGGGAAGTGTCGAGTCGCCCCTCATCGTGTCTACACCGATTCTTACTCGAGAGAGGTGAGATGATGCCCCTGCTTGACATCGCAGAGGAGGTGTGGAAAATTACGTCAGGCAGATCATCGCCTGCCATTTTCAAGTTCCCTTTGTGCCAGGGTTTCTCCTTAGTACAGTTCTGTGGACGAGACAGCCTCGCCGTTCCAGTTTTCAGTATAAGTGAGTCCATTTGGAGTTGTGTCGCCGTACTAATTTGGTTTGTGTTTCTTTTTATAGAACCCCAAACCAAATTCCTTTTGGTGGGGAGGTGTTACGAACCCGGATCCAGCGTCCGAGCACGGAGCAGTGACGACCGCGCCATCTGTGGGTCAGCTCCCGAAACCCCCTCCAAATGGACGACGACACCTGGTGAGGACGACGTGTATTGGCCACAAGGGCCGGTTTCCAGTCCTGTGCAGCTCACAACACCACCGCTGCTGACCTCTGGTGAGGTGGTGCTCAGACGACAACGCCATCTATGGAGTGGATATGTCGGGCGTTTGTGTCTGAGCCTGTAAGTGAGGTGCTGTAGTGTGTCTCTGTTATTGATGACGTGTCTGTTTACAGAGTCGACCTGGGACTGCTGTGATGGAAGTTGAGTCAGTCTACCCAAGGCAGCCATCTCCATATCTTGTGCTTTGCTGCAGCAGCTGTGAAGTCGTCCCCCGGAAGAACACTGTGGTGTTACCCTGCCAGTGAAGTGGCAGTTGAAAGGACTGTCGTTCCCGGGACCGACTGCTGGAGACGATTAACCACTGGGGTTTTGAGGACAGGAGAGTGATTTGTGGTATCACACGAGGCTCCTGACTAGGGCGCTACCCTAGTATCGCTCGTGGAGTGGCCTGACCAGCGTTGCTGATCCGGAACCTGCCAGCAGACCTGCTGGACTTGTGGTTGACGGCCTCCACGGCGGTGCCCCCAGTGGAACTGTGTTTTGGCTGACCTGTGGCCATTGTAGACTCAGCTTGTCGAAAGGATTCGTTGTGAGGCCACGAAAGCACCGAGGACTTGGCACCGAGAGTTTGGATCCAGAGTCTTCAGGAGAAGACAATTGTGTAAATAATTCCCTTGTGCAGTGTTAATACCCCTCCCCCTGTGTAATCTTATATTATTTATTGGTGATGGGAACAATTATAATCTTAAGTTCTTAACTTTATTTCCCTTCCCCTTTAAGTTACTTGCAATACGGATCTCATCCCTTGAAAGGCACTACTGGCTTGGGGCCGGATACAACTTCCTCTAATAACATCAGAGTACGAACCTAGTTGCGACCCGAGAGGGCCGTAACAAAGCATAAAAAAATATGGACCAATAGGCTTTCTACAATCACTTCCATTTAATACCCATTGTTTCGTGTTCTGTCTTGGTTTGATGAATTTAATACCCTATTAAATGCCACCTCACCCCATCCACTTCACTCAAATGTAGATATAAACAAATCGGAGATGTGTAAGTTCTATTCAGTTGTGTATGTGTAAACTAAAGTCTTTGAAAATGTAATAAGTTTTACAAAACGCGCTCAAGTGTCGCGTCAGACTAGAAATAAAAATGAATTTTGGAGAATTGATTTTTGAATTACCACCAACAGTGAATAGAAATGTACGAAAGATTGAGAAAATTCGTGTTAGAATTATTAATCTTACTTTTTTGGTCATATTTAATAATCTATGTCTACAGGAAAGACTGCTACCAAAATATACTAATATTAAAATGCACGACACAGCAGCATGGAATCAAGCCTTCACGATAAAATATCGCCAGGATCTGATTCGTGATGAGATATACAAGGCCGAGAATGAAATAAAGGACAACAAAACGCAACTACTTCATGCTACAAACGAGTGGAGAAATAGCAACATCGACGAAAGTATCCGTACCCGCATTGAACAACACCTCGACATCCTCACAGACCGACATCACCTCAGCACTGAAACAAGGATTATCAAGAAACTAACAACGTTATATGGAGGACCTATGGCAATTCCACGACCAAGAGATGGCTTCCTGAACCTTGCAGGAATTAACCTCACTGAGGACCAAGTCACTCTCCTAAATCTGGGCATAAACTGTCACGTTATGTCCAGATCGAGTGAGATGGCCCGGGAAGTGGAGTTGGAAATTCTGTTGGACGACATATTCGACCTCGAGACACAAAAGAAGGTCACTACCAAAGATACCTTACAAGCAGAACTTATTGTGGAAGGAGGAAAGAATCGGGGCAATTACAGAAGCACCATACTGTCCCCCGAGCACAAAGCGGCAGCTAAAAGCCTTCGTGAGAACAAGGAGATAGTTGTCAGGAGAGGTGACAAGTCGCCAATATACGTCATTCTTAAAAAAGACGAATATCTGGCGAAAATGAGCATCATACTCTCTGACAAAACTAAATTCCAAAGGGTAACGAAGGACACTACAGCCGAATTAAAAGCAAAGGTCAACAAACTGATCGAAACTGTGAACGCCAAGAAATCCGGACTCCACCTGCCAAAGATCATTAAGGAATATAAACCTGGATATGCGTATGGAAATGTCAAGACACACAAGCCTGGAAACCCACTTCGGCCAATCATTAGCCAGATACCCACACCCACGTACAGACTGGCGAAGCGACTCAACGGCCTGCTGACTCCTTATGTTCCTTGCGCCTTCAGCCTGAAGTCTCCAAAGGAATTTGTTGACTTACTGCGGGGCACACGGGCCACAGGGATAAGAGCCTCGTTGGACGTAGAATCGCTGTTTACCAACGTACCTGTGGACGAGACAATCGGGATGATAGCCGACAGAGTGTATCATGATCCAGCCTGTACTCCTCTTGACATACCAGAAAATATTCTGAGGAAACTACTCCAAGCTTGTACTAAAGAGGCACCCTTCTTGAGCCCGGATTGGCACATGTATAAGCAAGTAGATGGGGTCGCCATGGGTTCTCCCCTAGGTGTCCTGTTTGCAAACTTCTACATGGGTACCATCGAGCAAAAAGTCTTAGTCAACATGAACTTGAAACCGGCCATATACTATAGGTATGTTGACGACATTTTTACACAGGTACCTGATGTCAGACATCTGCAGGAGCTGAAGGAGGCATTTGAGCAGAGTTCCGTGTTGCGTTTCACTTACGAGATGGAAAAGGATGGGAAGCTGCCCTTTCTAGATGTAACAGTCATGGAAAAGAGCGGAGGTTTTCACACTGCAGTCTACACTAAGGAAACGAACATAGGAATGTGCCTAAATGCCAACAGCGACTGCCCAGACAGGTACAAGAGGAGTGTTGTTAACGCATATGTCTACCGTGCTCTCAGCCACAGCTCAGAATGGAAGCAAGTCGACGAAGAACTCTGTAGGGTAAGGCAGGTCCTAGTCAACAACGGCTTCTCCAATGGTTTCGTCGAAGACATCATAAGAAGGAAAGTGAAACGCCATGCAACCTCTGAAGAGACAACTAACACAACACCTATACCCCCTATTAGACTATTTTACAGGAACTTCTTTTCCGCAGCTCATAAAACGGAGGGAAGGGTCCTGAAAGATATTGTTAATAGAAACGTTATCCCTACAGACAAAAATCAGAGGATACAACTGACGATTTACTATAAAACCAGAAAAACGGCCAGCCTACTCATGAGAAACTCTCCAGACACAAAACAGAACGCTTTAAAAGAGACTAACGTCGTCTATGCCTTCAAATGCCCTCTTGGGGACTGTAAGCTCCAAAAAACCCAGTATATAGGCAAGACAACAACATCTCTTTCTAGGCGTTTAACGATGCATAAGCAACAGGGCTCCATTAAGGAACATATAATCTCTTCCCACAACCAAACCATCGCCAGAGAAATCCTTGTAAACATCACAGAAATCATCGATAGATACAGCGATAGCAGGCGGCTTGACGTTTGCGAGGCACTACACATCAAGAATTCAACACCAGCAATCAACAGCCAATTAATGCACAACTATATTCTACCCACCTCAAGACTCCGCTCCAATATAGAAGCATCAAGAAATATGGACCAATAGGCTTTCTACAAACACTTCTATTCAATACCCATTGTTTCGTGTTCTGTCTTGTGTTGATGAAATTAATACCCTATTAATACCACCTCTTGTTCTGTCTTGTGTTGATGAAATTAATACCCTATTAATGCCACCTCACCCCATCCACCTCACTCAAATGTAGATATAAAAACGGAGATGCGTAAGTTCTATTCAGTTGTGTATTTGTAAACTAAAGTCTTTGAAAATGTAATAAGTTTTACGAAACGCGCTCGTGTCGCGTCAGACTAGAAATAAAAATGAATTTTGGAGAATTGATTTTTGATTTACCTCCAACAGTGAAAAGAAATGTACGAAAGATTGAGAAAATTCGTGTTAGAATTATTAATCTTACTTTTTCGGTCATATTTAATAATATATGTCTACAGGAAAGACTGCTACCAAAATATACTAATATATATATTTATATATATATATACATATATATATATATATATATATATATATATATATATATATATATATATGTTTCATTGAATATGACCGCATATTCTGTGAATATTCTGTGACCGCATAACAGAATATGCGGTCATATTCAATGAAACATGTTTGAAAGAAAACCTGCTGCCAGTATACACCAATATATATATATATATATATATATATATATATATATATATATATATATATATATATATATATATATATATATATATTAGTATATTTTGGTAGCAGTCTTTCCTGTAGACATATATTATTAAATATGACCGAAAAAGTAAGATTAATAATTCTAACACGAATTTTCTCAATCTTTCGTACATTACGCTTCACTGTTGGAGGTAAATCAAAAATCAATTCTCCAAAATTCATTTTTATTTCTAGTCTGACGCGACACGGGCGCGTTTCGTAAAACTTATTACATTTTCAAAGACTTTAGTTCACAAATACACAACTTAATAGAACTTACGTATCTCCGATTTTATATCTACATTTGAGTGAGGTGGAAGGGGTGATGTGGCATTAACACAAGACAGAACAAAGTGTGGTATTAATACGGTATTAATTTCATCAACACAAGACAGAACAAGAGTATTAATAGGGTATTAATTTCATCAATACAAGACAGAACACGAAACAATGGATATTGAATAGAAGTGTTTGTAGAAAGCCTATTGGTCCATATTTTCATGATGCTTCTATATTGGAGCGGAGTCTTGAGGTGGGTAGAATATAGTTGTGCAATAATTGGCTGTTGATTGCTGGTGTTGACTTCTTGATGTGTAGTGCCTCGCAAACGTCAAGCCGCCTGCTATCGCTGTATCTATCGATGATTTCTGTGTTGTTTACTAGGATTTCTCTGGCGATGGTTTGGTTGTGGGAAGAGATTATATGTTCCTTAATGGAGCCCTGTTGCTTATGCATCGTTAAACGCCTAGAAAGAGATGTTGTTGTCTTGCCTATATACTGGGTTTTTTGGAGCTTACAGTCCCCAAGTGGGCATTTGAAGGCATAGACGACGTTAGTCTCTTTTAAAGCGTTCTGTTTTGTGTCTGGAGAGTTTCTCATGAGTAGGCTGGCCGTTTTTCTGGTTTTATAGTAAATCGTCAGTTGTATCCTCTGATTTTTGTCTGTAGGGATAACGTTTCTATTAACAATATCTTTCAGGACCCTTTCCTCCGTTTTATGAGCTGTGGAAAAGAAGTTCCTGTAAAATAGTCTAATAGGGGGTATAGGTGTTGTGTTAGTTGTCTCTTCAGAGGTTGCATGTCTTTTCACTTTCCTTCTTATGATGTCTTCGACGAAACCATTGGAGAAGCCGTTATTGACTAGGACCTGCCTTACCCTACAGAGTTCTTCGTCGACTTGCTACCATTCTGAGCTGTGGCTGAGAGCACGGTCGACATATGCGTTAACAACACTCCTCTTGTACCTGTCTGGGCAGTCGCTGTTGGCATTTAAGCACATTCCTATGTTTGTTTCCTTAGTGTAGACTGCAGTGTGGAAACCTCCGCCCTTTTCCATGACTGTTACATCTAGAAAGGGCAGCTTCCCATCATTTTCCATCTCGTAAGTGAAACGCAACACGGAACTCTGCTCAAATGCCTCCTTCAGCTCCTGCAGATGTCTGACATCAGGTACCTGTGTAAAAATGTCGTCAACATACCTGCAGTATATGGCCGGTTTCAAGTTCATGTCGACTAAGACTTTTTGCTCGATGGTACCCATGTAGAAGTTTGCAAACAGGACACCTAGGGGAGAACCCATGGCGACCCCATCTACTTGCTTATACATGTGCCCATCCGGGCTCAAGAAGGGTGCCTCTTTAGTACAAGCTTGGAGTAGTTTCCTCAGAATATTTTCTGGTATGTCAAGAGGAGTACAGGCTGGATCACGATACACTCTGTCGGCTATCATTCCGATTGTCTCGTCCACAGGTACGTTGGTAAACAGCGATTCTACGTCCAACGAGGCTCTTATCCCTGTGGCCCGTGTACCCCGCAGTAAGTCAACAAATTCCTTTGGAGACTTCAGGCTGAAGGCGCAAGGAACATAAGGAGTCAGCAGGCCGTTGAGTTGCTTCGCCAGTCTGTACGTGGGTGTGGGTATCTGGCTAATGATTGGCCGAAGTGGGTTTCCAGGCTTGTGCGTCTTGACATTTCCATACGCATATCCAGGTTTATATTCCCCAATGATCTTTGGCAGGTGGAGTCCGGATTTCTTGGCGTTCGCAGTTTCGATCAGTTTGTTGACATTTGCTTTTAATTCGGCTGTAGTGTCCTTCGTTACCCTTTGGAACTTAGTTTGGTCAGAGAGTATGATGTTCATTTTCGCAAGATATTCGTCTTTTTTAAGAATGACATATATTGGCGACTTGTCACCTCTCCTGACAACTATCTCCTTGTTCTCACGAAGGCTTTTAGCTGCCGCTTTAAGCTCGGGGGACAGTATGGTGCTTCTGTAGTTGCCTCGATTCTTTCCTCCTTCTGCAATAAGTTCTGCTTGTAAGGTATCTTTGGTAGTGACCTTCTTTTGTGTCTCGAGGTCGAATATGTCGTCCAACAGAATTTCCAACTCTACTTTCCGGGCCATCTCACTCGGTCTGGACATAACATGACAGTTTATGCCCAGATTTAGGAGAGTGACTTGGTCCTCAGTGAGGTTAATTCCTGCAAGGTTCAGGAAGCCATCTCTTGGTCGTGGAATTGCCATAGGTCCTCCATATAATGTTGTTAGTTTCTTGATAATCCTTGTTTCAGTGCTGAGGTGATGTTGGTCTGTGAGGATGTCGAGGTGTTGTTCAATGCGGGTACGGATACTATCGTCGATGTTGCTATTTCTCCACTCGTTTGTAGCATGAAGTAGTTGCGTTTTGTTGTCTTTGATTTCATTCTCTGCCTTGTATATCTGATCAAATGTAGACATAAAATCGGAGATACGTAAGTTCTATTCAGTTGTGTATTTGTGAACTAAAGCCTTTGAAAATGTAATAAGTTTTACGAAACGCGCCCGTGTCGCGTCAGACTAGAAATAAAAATGAATTTTGGAGAATTGATTTTTGATTTACCTCCAACAGTGAAGCGTAATGTACGAAAGATTGAGAAAATTCGTGTTAGAATTATTAATCTTACTTTTTCGGTCATATATAATAATATATATATATATATATATATATATATATATATATATATATATATATTATATATATATATATATATATATATATATATATATATATATATATATATATATATATATATATATATATATATATATATATATTCCAAGAGTATGACTTAATCAAAATAGAAATGTACTACAAATCAAGGGACCCAGAATGTGGAATGACCTTCCCAATCATGTTAAAGACTGTACCTCTCTCAACCAGTTTAAGATAAAAACTAAGCACTACCTAATAAATTCCCTGTAACCTACCCTACCCCTATATTGTCAACTTATGTCTGTTATTTTTTAAACAACGCTGTTTGTCGACCTAATTGTATTGGTCGACAAACCAATATTGGTGTATATGGTGGTCTACAACCAACTGTAAGATGGGTATGCTGTTGTTGTTGATTTAGGGTCGACGACGATGTAGGATGGGTATAGGGTCCACTACCACCTGTTAAGTGGGTAAGGGATCCATACCACTTGTAGGATGGGTTTAGGCCCACAACTCCCCATAGGATGGGTATGGGGACCACTATCATCCAAAGGTTGGGTATGGGGCCCACTACCGCCTACTGGATGGGTAAATGGTCCACTACCACCCACAGGATGAGTGTGACGTCCTCTACTGCCTGCAGGATGGGTATGGAGACTACTACTGCCCACTGGATGGGTATATGTTCCACTTCCACCCTCAGGATGCATGTGGCGTCCACTATACTGCCAACAGAATGGGTATGGGGGTCCACAATCACCCACAGGATGACAATTTTGTCCACTACCGCCCACAGGATGGGTATGCCTCCATTGCCGCCCACAGGATGAGTATAGGGTACAGTACCGCCACTGAATTAGTATATGGTTAACTACCACCTACATGATGAGTATATCGTCTACTACCACCCACAGGATAGGTATGGGGTTAACTACCACCCACAGGACGCGTATGGGGTTCACTACCGCCCACAGGGTGGGTATTGGGGCCACTACCGCCCACAGGATGGGTATGGCGTCCACTACTGCCCACATGATAAGTATGATCTACAGATTATTCTGATAGAATTTACCTACTTAAAATTATCTGTTAGATTAAGGACCTGCCCAAAACGCTGTGCGTACTAGTGGTTTTACAAGAGTGCAATTACTGTACTATGCTATGTATTCTCACAAACCCAATGTACCTTCTAGTATATAAATAAATAATAAAATAAGTAAATGATGTCCACTACCGCCCACAGGATGGATATGTTATGATATCCTTAGCATTTTTATGCCAATTTGACAATTAATTTCAGTAACACGATCAACAACGCTCATTACTTTGTCATTAAAGTATTTATTTTGGAAACAGGTGTATTTTAGTTATCCTAATATAGAACACAAATGTCATAGACTCATTCTGTGAGTGATAGTTTATTGTGCACCCCATACTCATCCTGTGAGTCTTTGTTTACATGCACCTCATACTCACCCTCTGTGTGGTAATGTATTGTGCAACCCATACTCATCTTCTTACCAGTAGTTTGTGCAATCCATACTCATCCAGTGAGTGGTAGTATATGTGAGAACCGACCTGTGAAATTTATATTTATTTAATTTATATGAATTTTTAGAATTTATATTTACATTAATTTATATATTTCGATAGCAATTTGTATGACGTTAAGTGGACTGTATTTCTGCAATAATCTCACAAATCGATCCACTACACATTAGGGGGGGGAGTTATATTGAATTTATATATATGCAGCCAATCAAACTACAGTATTAAACTACATATATTAGTATACATTGAGGAGGTTCCTTATCTTATTACACAGCAGGCTTAGTCCACCAGATATAACTACGATGTAGACACCAAATTTCCTCGTGTGAGGCAGCTTCTGTCACCCAGTAACTGATACACAAAGTTTGCTTCCTCTTCTTGACCTGTCAAAAGGGCGCTAGCTAAAAGCCAGAATCCTAATATATGACAGCTATATCAGAGAAAACACAGTATAATGAATAATAAAGACCAAAGGCTTAATAATCACCTTTTTTTTTAAGAGGCTGTTCGCATTCTAACCGGTTCGCCCTATCTACTGACATTTATGGCCATAAATGATTAGATAAATGGGTTTCGGCAGAACAGTTCCCTTGTGATTGTTGACAGCGTGTTGATGATGGCAGACCTTTGGTTTCCATAACACTTCGTCCAAGAGAAATTAACAGGAGCCGAATTTGCTCCCTGCCTCAGGTCTAACAACAATGGCTGACCACTCCCTCACCACTGACGCTACTGGCCTACATTGTCCAGATATCAGAAAGTGATAGAAGGGTCACATTTACTCTATTTTAATACTGATAGTTAAGTTAGTTAAAATAAGATGTTTTTAGGATGGTAAAGTCCAAAGACTAATGTATTTAAGAATAATTCCCAACAGAATAGCTGGTGAATTTATTATAGTATGTGGCAATGATATCCCGTTTTGTATAGACGGAAAATTCCACTACAAGCTACATTTTCTATGGGTTAACTTGTTTAAACAATGCAGCAAAATTATCTGCAATTGTATAATATTATTAAATGGCGTCTTATTTTCCGACATAATTCCTGGGGGCTGCTCATGGGGCTCTGCTCAGAACAGACGAACACCGATACTCCTCCTTCGAATTATTAGATTAATTTGATGTTAGTAGTTAGTAATCACACATTTGTGTGTCTGTTCGTACAGGACGGATGTCCCGTACTAGAGTTGCAGGGGTTAGAAGTCTATGGCAATTTTATTTTCCTGTTAACTGTTGATAGCCTAAAATTCCAGCCTAATTACATATTATTTAACCCAAAAGACTGAATGTGATCAAGTACAACAGTCAAGTATGATTCAGGGACTGTGGTGAGATCAGTGACATTAGATATAACTTGAAGCTTGTTCAGGTAACTGGTCACTGATATATAAACACTGAGGCACATGGAATACATCTTGATTAAATAATAAATGTATCAAAATCAGTCATCAGATTTATGGGGGTTAATTTAGTTAATTGATTCAGAGGATTGAATAGCTCATCATTAAACTCAAGTATGGTTCTGAGAAGGCAGTGGGTTCAGTGACATTGGTCACAGTGACTTGTAGCTCTTTAGGCTACTGTTCACTGATTTGCCACTGAAGGCCTCATGAACTCATCTTCAGCTTTAAATAATGATATTAACATCAACCTCTGTTACTATAGTCAACTGTAATCTCCTTAGTATAATGCTACTGGAGAAATATAATCAGCTGACAAATTTAGATTTCTACTGGTATTGTTTATCTGCAGCCATAGGTCTCCTCAGGCTTAATACTGGGCCTGAGAGTAATTTACCTCCTGCAGAATTTAACATGGTAATGCCCTGATATTTAGTAGGGCTACCGATGAATCGATGGCAATAGCCTGTCCCTACAAGGAGACCGAAGTCGGTGAGGTGATCAGACTTAATATTATCTGCCAATTTTATTCCTCTGTTTCTCAGGAATTTGGCTGTTGCTCTCAGACCTTGAACTTGTAGGTCTACTGGTATTTTATCCACTACAATGCCTTTTGCTCCACAGACGTACCTGCCTAAACGTACTGATGGTTGTACCACCAGGTAGACTTGAGGTCCTGCATCTGTTACAAACCCTGAGATATTGAATGACGTCTGGGCTACAGGCCTTAATTGTAGTTCATCTTCCATCTTTTTAGTGACATGTTCTCTGGGACCCTTGGTCAAAAAACCCACGGGTATGGACCTTGGCCCTCTTATTCAGGATGGTAATTTGGGCAGTAGGCAAAGTCGTATTACCTTTAGACTTCGCTGATTGGACACTCGTTGTTTGTTGCACCTTGCAGTACTGTACTGTGGTGGGAATGCTATCTTCCACCTTGGGGTTTGGAGACGTTGTTTTGATGTCTCTGCACAATGCTGCATGGTGCTGACCTTTGTTACACCTATTACAGGTGTGTAATTGGGTCTCACAGTCCTTCATGTAATGTTTCCTGAGGCACCTCGTGAAATGTTGCAAATCTTTGAGTCGCTCAACACGGGCGTAACTATCAGGAAAATTAGGGCAGTGGTACATTGAATGTTTCTCATTGCAAAACAAACATGTTCTATAGCTTCCAGTACCCTTTGGTGTCACGTTCTTGGGTGACACAGTAACTATAGGCTTGGAGGGTCCCACTGCATATACGCCCACACTGCCACTGTTCCACTTTGGTGATGAATTATATTGTCTAGATTGATTTGGAGTACCTTTGGTACTCTGTGGTTTACTATTATTGGTTTCTGAGGGTTTACTTGGTGGCTTTAATTTGTCATGTGTTCGTAACTGATGAACTACTGACTTTAAACCCTCAGATATTTCATTCATGGAAAAGATGCTTTTATTGTAATGAGCACTCATTTGTCTCAATACGTCCCTAGGTATTTTCTCCAGGACAATTATTTTCAAGACCCACTCAGCCCCGTTTGTATCTGCTGTCAGGCTGGGGGCCTTGATCAGTGACTCTACCTCCAGCTTGAAGACTTGGAGTGAATCAGCTGAAGCCTCCGGTGGGGGTAAATGCAACAGCTCATGAACTACATGTGATGTTCCTACTTCTGGATCAGCATAATTATCCTTGAGGAGTTTTACTGCCAGATCATAGCCGTCATTAGTTAATCTCAGATGGGATACTACTGTTTTAGCCTCACCTGATAATCGGCCTTGCAAATAAGAGAATTTACTACTGTTTGGTAAAGATTGTTTTGAGTCCACAAGGTCAACGAATTTGTTCCAAAATTCGTCCCAATCTTCCTCGTCTTTTCCTGAGAAAGTGGGTAAATTAATTGGAGGGAGTTGAGCTTCTGCTTGACTCGTATTAGATGCACCTGTTGTTATTGTTGCTGTTGCCTTGTTCTAGGCAATTAATTTGACGTAAGGCTGTAACGTGGCCTGAGTGTGATCTTCATAACTCGCTAGATCAACCATAATGTCGTCTATTTCTGTTTCTGATAAATTGGTGTTGGCAAGTTAAGCCACATATGTTGCTATTTGGCATTTGATTTGCTCAGATTTACCTGCAGCTGCTTGATAATAGCTTTCCAGGTAAGCATAATCAACTGGTGATTGTTGTGACAAATCTTCACATATCTTGATCTGTCTTGTTAAGTGGCCTTTAAGACCTGCAAGGGTTCTTTTCATTCTCCCTGCATTATCCATATTGGCTAGTTGGTAAAGCCTTGTGGGGCTTGTACTTGGGTCGCTCATAATACTGAACAAGTACTGATGGTAGCCTAGGGTAAAATTTCTGCGCTCACTAGGCTGTAATCCTACCTCTACCAGAGGTTAGCACTTAAAATTAATACACATTATATATATATACAATCATACACACTAATGATTTGAGTGATAAACCAGTGTCACTGGAAGTACCTTTAGGTTAGCTCTTCTATATCACCCTAGGATGGTATAGACACTAATTAATCATTCAAAGGTGTAATGATCATAAGTAAATTATTATACATACACAACTCAACTCGAGTTGATAAAAATTACACCCAAAATAGGGTCTGCACCTTTCATTAATGGCGCTAGGTTGTTCAATATAGTACAATTAGACTATAGTAATAATGAGACTAGGATGAACAATAAATAGTTCAACTAGTCAATGGCAATAGGGGACTAGGTTATCTATAAACACTGGTCAATGTATATCCTACCCTGTTGTGGGTTGGCAATTGGTAAATATTATATTGAGAACACTAGTGCAATATATATTAAATAATTTTCTATTTTGGAGAAATAATATACACAATTATTGATAATTGCCTCTTAATTAGCCTCTATGAAACTTCTAATATTATCAGGAAGTATTAAATATTATTAGTGACCTCACGAAATAAACTCCACAAAATTCGTGGATAATCTATCGCGAAATTAGCACCACGAAATCTGTGAACAATCTCGCGAAGACACAGCCACTAATTTGGCTGGCTTCAATATTAGCGCTATCATTTCACGGAATAACACGCCACCAAATATCTGTGGGTGTGCATGAATCCGCTGATGAAGCTGGACTGATCTGTGGAGTTCCTGAGGTCGCTCGAGGGAGGCTAAGCCGCAGGTCATTGACTGGCTTTGTTGTTTACTAATTTATTACACTAGTTTATTTAATGAAACCACTGGTTAACTGGTTCATCCGGTACTAAGATGACCAAATAATGTGGGGTTCAAAGGACCAAATAATCCGGTTCCGTAGGTCCTAAATAATGTGGGAACCGACCTGTGAGATTTATATTTATTTAATTTATATGAATTTATAGAATTTATATTTATGTTAACTTATATATTTCGATAGCAATTTGTATGATGTTAAGTGGACTGTATTTCTGCAATAATCTCACGAATCGATCCACTATACATTAGAGGGGGTTTATATTGAATTTATATATATGCAGCCAATCAAACTATAGTATTAAACTACATATATTAGTATACATTGAGGAGGTTCCTTATCTTATTACACAGCAGGCTTAGTCCACCAGATATAACTAGGATGTAGACACCAAATTTCCTCGTGTGAGGCAGCTTCCGTCACCCAGTAACTGATACACAAAGTTTGCTTCCTCTTCTTGACCTGTCAAAAGGATGCTAGCTAAAAGCCAGAATCCTAATATATGACAGATATATCAGAGAAAACACTGTATAATGAATCATAAAGACCAAGGCTTAATTACCTTTTTTTAAGAAGCTGTTCGCATTCTAACCGGATCGCCCTATCTACTGACATTAATGGCCAAAAATGATTAGATAAATGGGTTTCGACAAAACACTTCCCTTGTGATTGTTGACAGCGTGTTGATGATGGCAGACCTTTGGTTTCCATAACACTTCGTCCAAGGGAAATTAACAGGAGCCGAATTTGCTCCCTGCCTCAGGTCTGACAACAATGGCTGACCACTCCCTCACCACTGACGCTACTGGCCTATATTGTCCAGATATCAGAAAGTGATAGAAGGGTCACATTTACTCTATTTTAATACTGATAATTAAGTTAATTAAAATAAGATGTTTTTAGGTTGGTAAAGTCCAAAGACTAATGTATTTAAGAATAATTCCCAACAGAATAGCTGGTGAATTTATAATAGTATGTGGCAATGATATCCCATTTTCTATAGACGAAAAATTCCACTACAAGCTACATTTTCTATGGGTTAACTTGTTTATGCAATGTAGCAATATTATCTGCAATTGCATAATATTATTAAATGGTGTCGGATTTTCCAACAGTTAATTGTGCGCCTCTTACTCAACCTGTGAGTCACAGTACATTGTGGAACCCTTTCTCATGGTGTGAATCTTTGTTTACTGGGCGAAACGCGTTACTGTTACGAAACGCTGTGCATACTAGTGGCTTTACAAGAATGTAAACACATCATGCTATGTACTTTCATAAACCCAATGTAACTTCTAGTATATATATAAATAAATAAATACATAGTTTCTTGTGCAATTCATACTCATCCTGTGAGTGGTAGTTCATTGTGTTCCTTATACTCATCCTGTGAGTGGTAGTTCATTGTGTTCCCTATACTCATCTTGTGAGTGGTAGTTCATTGTGTTCCCTATACTCATCTTGTGAGTGGTAGTTCATTGTGTTCCCTATACTCATCTTGTGAGTGGTAGTTCATTTTCCACTCCATACTCATTAAGAAGTATATTTTACCAGCATTGTAATATAAATTAAGAACAAAGGCTTAACTGGATTACGGACCCCTAATCAAAAGAAGAGCCACCACTAATTATCAGTAGAAACGGCCTAGGCTCCACTTCTGCCTTCGACAGATGCCACCAGAGGTGCATGGGTAGTTTATTTTTTTTTTTTTTTTGAGATATATACAAGAGTTGCTACATTCTTGTACAGCCACTAGTACGCGTAGCGTTTCGGGCAAGTCCTTAATCCTAAGGTCCCTGGAATACGATCCCCTGCCGCGAAGAATCGTTTTTTCATCCAAGTACACATTTTACTGTTGCTTAAACAGAGGCTACAGTTAAGGAATTGCGCCCAGTAAATCCTCCCCGGCCAGGATACGAACCCATGACATAGCGCTCGCGGAACGCCAGGCGAGTGTCTTACCACTACACCACGGGGACTGCTTGTGCACCCCCGCACCTCCAGCCTTGTGAAGGGGGCATTGGAATGTGGACATGAGAACCAATTCCACGCCCCCCCCTCTCCTGTTAATAATAATACTAATAGTAATCGTAATGTTTGTAACTCATTATCTGTGCATGTACTTTTACCTGAAAAAAATAAATTTGAATTTGAGTTGTTCATGACCTTTCTAGTGGGTCGAGACTGGTCCCATTAACACCTGAGATAGGTGCGAATAAATTGATATGATGAATAAATATGAATAAATGATAATGATGATACAGTGCAAATTAAGGTATTATTGAAACCGTTAAATCCCAAATATATCTTAATTCTAAAAACTTTAAATATTGGATACTTGGGTCTCTCCATGTGGTGAGGTGCGATGTGCAGGTGGTGTTCACTGCTAGGTGAACTGCTGTTCACCTAGCAGGTACCCTAAGTAGGTACCCGGGAGTTAGTTAACTGTTATTGGGATGTATATCCTGAGGCACTGTATACAGTGTTCACAATAGAACAATGTGTAATCAGATCATTGTATATAACAAATTGAGAAAGAATGAAGGATAGATCTGAAAATTTGGTTTATAATAAACTCACACATTTATTGGGTCTTTTCTTTGCCTTCATTCAAGCACTACGGCTTTACAGTAGTTATTATTGCATTATTCAATACAGTATAATTTTGATTATTATTAGTATTATTATTAACAGGAGAGAGGGGGGGGAAGTTGTTTCTCATGTCCACATTCCAATGCCATCTTCACAAGGCTGGAGGTGCGGGGTTGCACAATAAACTACCCATGCACCTCCTGCGGCAGCTTGTCGAAGGCGGAAGTGGAGCTTAGGCCATTTCTCCTGATAATTAGTGGTGGCTCTTATTTTGATTAGGGGTCCGTAATCCAGTTAAACCTTTATTCTTAATTAATATTACAATGCTGGTAAAATATACTTTTTGATGAGTATGGAGTGTAAAATGAACTACCACTCACAAGATGAGTATAGGGAACACAATGAACTACCACTCACAGGATGAGTATAAGGAACACAATGAACTACCACTCACAGGATGAGTATGAATTCCACAAGAAACTATGTATTTATTTATTTATATAAATACAAGAAGTTACATTGGGTTTATGAAAGTACATAGCATGATGTGTTTACATTCTTGTAAAGCCACTAGTATGCACAGCGTTTCGTAACAGTAACTCGTTTCGCCCAGTAAACAAAGATTCACACGATGAGAAAGGGTTCCACAATGTACTATGACTCACAGGATGAGTAAGAGGTGCACAATAAACTACCACTCACAGGATGAGTATAGATTGTACAAACTACTGGTAAAAATATGAGTATGGGTTGCATATTACATTACCACACAAAGGGTGAGTATGGGGGGCATGTAAACAAAGTCTCACAGGATGAGTATAGGGTGCACAGTAAACTATCACTCACAGAATGAATCTATGACATTTGTGCTCTATATTAGGATAACTAAAATACACCTGTTTCCAAAATAAATACTTTTATGACAAAGTAATGAACGTTGTTGATTGTGTTACTGAAATTAACTGTCAAATGGGTATAAAAATGCTTAGGATAACATAACATACCCAACCTGTGGGTGGTAGTGGGCATCATACTTATCATGAGGTCGGCAGTGGATGCCATACCCATCCTGTGGGCGGTAGTGGACCCCATACGCATCCTAAGGGTGGTAGTTAACCCCATCCCTTCCTTTGGGCGGTAGTAGACGATATACTCATTCTCTAGGCGGTAGTTAACCATATACCCATCCAGTGGAGGTTCTGGACCCTATGCTCATCCTGTTGGCGGCAATGGAGGCATACCCATCTTGTGAGCGGTAGTGGACATAATTTTCATCCTGCAGGTGAAAGTGGACCTCCATACCCATTCTGTAGGTAGTATAGTGGACGCAACACACATTCTGTGGGCGGAAGTGGAACATATACCCATCCAGTGGGCAGTAGTGGACTCCATACTCATCCTGTTGATGATTGTGGTCCCCAAACCCAACCTGTGGGCAGTTGTGGACCCCATACCCATTCTGCAGGCGGTAGTGGACGCCATACTCATCCTATGGGTGATAGTGGACCATATACCCATCCAGTAGGCGGTAGTGGACCCCATTCCTTTGGATGATATTGATCCCCATACCCATCCTATGGGCAGTTGTGGGCCCAAACCCATCCTACAAGTGGTATGGACCTCTTACCCACTTAACAGGTGGTAGTGGACCTTATACCCATCCTACATCGTCGTCGCCCCTAAATCAACAACAACAGCATATCCATCTTACAGTGGGTTGTAGACACCATAATATCCTGTTTGCAGTAGTTTACCCCATAGACATTCAAACTTAATATCGTTTTCTGTTGACGTTTCTACAATACAGTCTTTATATATTTTCAAAGCACAAATTAGTGTATATGATGTTGATTGGTGACGCATTCTTATTTTATTGTGGAGGGAACCACATTCAAAGTGCTCGCCAGAGGGAATATCTCTTATGCTAGGTGCTCCTGACTGGTGGACAACAATCCTACGTCGTGCATCTGCGCTCCACATACGCGCATACCTGGAGGAGAGAGAGGGCAGAGAAGAGAACCGGACCCGATCGCAGACACACCTGTTAGTGACGCCTACTGGACGGTGGTTATCCAGCAACACGTATTGGCCAGCTACCATTGGAGCCCATCCTCGCTCCTGAGAAGCCGTTGTAATGCTTCAGCCCACTCCGTGAAGACTCCAGCTCAAGGTGAGCAACTGTCTTCCCCGTTTTCTACCCATTTCTGTGTATGTTGATTACCACATAAATGGTCGGCCATAACCCCTAGGCCACCGCCTCCACAGTATGTAACAATTTATAGTGCTTATTATAATTTACTGGGAACAACAAATATTTCTCAAAACAAGACTACGAGCCTTCAATAGGATGTAGCTGAATCTGTAATATTCCAAGAGCATGGACTACAGGAGGCAAATTTCACAACCCATGTGCTACCTGAAAACTACAGTTTTCGTTAAAATTGAGCCAATCACGACAATTCTGCTGTTTACGGCGATGGACGGGTACTATCAGACGTAAATTCATACGTGAGGAAGAGTTAGTGCCTTGAAAAAATATAACTGGGAATATACCACATATGTACTAATTGATAAGTAAGATATTGACTATAAGCATTAAGTTATATATGTGCTGTCGTGTGCAAGAGCGGGTTGAACAATGACAGAGGTCTTGGAGGGACTGGATATGGAAGAGGCTAATGGCAACATTGAGAAGGTTTTCAGGTTGGGCGTTTACAAGAAGGAAAGGAAACGTCTGATAAAGGTAGTGCTCACGAACAAGGCCACAAAAGAGAATATCCTATCCAGGAAGAGCAAACTTACAAGGTTAGGGGGATACGAGGATGTCTTTCTGCAAAAGGACATGGCGAGGGAAGAGAGAAGGAAGGCTGCAGGAGCAAGGAGGAGACACAAAGAAAGGGGTGAGGATATGGGAGCTACAGGACTCGGCTCACTATTTCCAAGAACCTCAGAAGGGAGTGGGAATCCCCACCACCAGCAGACTAGTACCCACAAGGAGGTTTCTAACAGAAGGCTCCCACCATCCAACCCCACAGCAATCCCCCACAAATCACCTGCACCTCTCCAGACAGTAAAGTCCCTCTTCAGACCATACCGCCCCCATATTCCATGACCCCAAGCCCCCCCATGTCCTCCCCCCCATGCCCTTCTTCTTCCACAACCTCTTCCCCAGGTCCTCCCTGTTCCCGCACCCTATGCTCTCCCGTTTCTCCTGCCCATGCCCTTCCCAGTTCCCCCTTCTCAAGCACTCCTTCGTATCCCACCCACCCCTCCCTCCCCAGGCTCCCCTTCCCTCCCCAACCCCTGGCCTTACTGCCAACACACCCCAGTGTCCCCTGCATACCCCAACCCATGTCCTCCCACCCCATGCACCTCCTGCTCCCCCATCGCATGCCCTAATTAACCCCCAACCCCAGACCCTTTCAGCAACACCACCTACGACCCTCCTAGCACCCCTGTACCAGACCTTCCTTTTAAGTCAGGAGGATAAAACTTTAAAACTTTTTAAGTCAGCATATCAAGGGTCCCACGAGAATGAGAGGCAACTATGAACCAGCGTGACTCGACCTAGTATTCACTCTGAATGATTCAGACATAAGGGAAATCGGTCTTGAAGCCTCCGTGGGTAAGAGTGATCACAGTGTACTGTTGTTTGATTATCTGGTCGAATAAGGGTTAATGTACTCAAGGAAGGGACCAGAAAGCAAGAGGCCGGCATTCCAGAAGGGAAACTATGAGGAGATAAGAAAATTCCTAACTGATATAGCTTGGGAAACTGAGCTTAGAGGAAACATGGCTCAAGACATGATGGACTACTTTACACAGAAGTGTAAGGAGGCAGCAGACAAGTTCGTCCCAGTCCAAAAGGAAAAAAATTATATGATGAAAAATCCGTGGTTTAATCAGAGATGTAAGTTAGCAAAGCAACTAAGTAAAAGGGTCTTGAGAAACTATAGAAACAAGAGAACACTAGAGAGCAGAGAAAGTTACCAGAGCGCTAGGAATAAATACGTCAGGGTGAGAAGAGAGGTAGAGAGGCAATATGAAAATGACAAGACTCAACCCAAACTGCTGCATAGCCACATCAGGAGAAAAAACAACAGTGAAGGAACAGGTAATGAAACTGAGGATGAGGGCAGAAAGATTCACTACAAACGACAAGGAAGTGAGCAAAGAACTCAATAAGAAATTCCAGTAGACCTTTACCCCAGAGCAAGGGGAAGTCCCAGAGATAAGAGAAGGAATATCAAACTAAATACCACTAAAGGAGTTTGTGATTACCAGTGGGGGAGGTAAGGAAGCATCTGCTAGATTTGGATGTGACAACGACTATAGGCCAGATGGAATCTCACCATGGATTCTAAAGGAAGAAGCAGAAGCACTGTGCCTGCCATTCTCAATGGTGTACAACAAATCACAGGTAACAGGTGAACTGCCAAAAATTTGGAAGACGGCCAAAGTAGCCTCAATATACAAGAAGGGTGCTTGGCAGGTGGCACTGAACTATAGGCCAGTATCCCTAACTTGCATTCCTTGCAAGATGATGAAGAAGATTGTATGAAAAAAGCTAGTAAAACATATGGAGCAAAGGAACTTTGTAACACAACATCAGCAAAGGTTCAGAGATGTCAAATCATGCCTAACAGGTTTAATTGAATTATAGGGCCAGGCAACAAAAATTAGGCAAGAGAGAGAGAGGGCTGGGCAGACTGCATATTTCTGGAATGCCAGAAAGCCTTTGACACAGTACCACATAAGAGACTAGTGCACAAACTGGAGATGCAGGCAGGAGTGAAAGGGAAGGTACTCTACTGGATAAGGGAGTACCTAAGCAACAGGACACAGCGAGTCACAAGCAACAGAGTCACTGTGAAGGGTAAGGCCTTGGAGTGGCGAGGAGTCACCAGTGGAGTCCCACAGGGATTAGTCCTTGGACCTATACTGTTTCTGATATACGTAAATAATCTCCCAGAAGGAATATAATCGTTCCTCTCCTTGTTTGCTGATGATGCAAAAATTGTGAGGAGGATCATGAAAGAGGAAGATAGTATGAGAATGCAAGATGACCTAGGCAAACTGCAGGAATGGTCCAACAAATGGCTACTTAAGTTCAACCCAAGTAAATGTAAGGTAATGAAACTAGGAGGAGGAAATAGGAGGCCAGACACTGAATGAAGTCCTTCATGAAACAAACAGAGAAAAAGATCTAGGAGTTGATATCACGCCAAACCTGTCTCCTGAAACCCACATCAAAAGAATAACATCAACAGATAATAATATCAAAAGACAATAACATTAATTTTACTACGTTTTATTAAAAACTAACTCAAGATTACTAAAGTATTGGTTAGTAGAGTTAGTAGATTATAATACATAGTACAAGAATAGTTTCTTAAAGTACTAAGTGTTAGTATATAAGTGTTGGAAATTTCCAACATAACTCTGGGGCGTGAAATTACATGTCACTGTTCATGGTTAAGTACTGACGTGCCTATTACTCTTCCCTGAAGTTATATTCATTATGTTAGTAAGTTAGTACATTAGTATGTACAATATGGGTGTATGGTATCTGTGAAACAGATGAGACATTATGTCTTTATGGGAACATAAATCAGTATTTAGATATTAAACATTAGGTCATCTAAAGTCAAGAAATCTACAGCAAATTCAATGCTCAGTGTCGCAATGACTTGTACTGGTTAAGTGACTTCGTCATTGAATCATTGCTGCAGACTCAGGAAATCTCCTTAACATCAGAAAGCTGTCATATGCAATTATGCAGAATCATTGTACTGTTTGAGTTTCAATTTGCATTGTTTAGCTGCCCTTCTAGATGGACGAGTGCTCATGTTAATAGAATTACTGTTTTCTGGAACTTGTGGGGTATTTACATCGGAAGAACTCTCATGTTCAGCTAATTCCAGGGGAACTAATTTCTCTAGAGTTTTTAGGGTGACGACACTGGACCCTAACTATTCTTAATACACCATGGTGATCAGGATGAACAGCAACAATTTTGCCTATAGGCCAGGCAAGATCGACATGCTGCAAACCTATGAAAGGCTTGTAGTAAAGCTTCTACACTCATGTCAGAAGTAACATGTACACCTCGTGTGGTTGCACGCGTGAAGAGGCATATATAGGACTTCACCAAAATCTTGTCCGGAGTGCCCGTTAAAATAAGAGCTCCTGTGTAATCTACACCAGTGGCCTCAAAGGGACGAAGATGCACAACTCGTTCTTTAGGTAGTGGTGGAAGTCCTGAGTAAGGACACACTCGAGCATCATACCTTCTGCAGATCACACAATATTTAATAATAGATTTGACAGTTTAACGACCTTGGGGAAGTCAAAACTTCTGTCGTAAATCAGTGAGAGTGTCTAACACTTCACCATGCAATGTGCCATGATCATGGTAATGTAATACTAAGAGTTTAGTTATGATGTGGTGACGAGGAAGAAGCAAAGGATTTTTTGCTTCTAAATCAATTTCTACATGAAGCAGACGTCCTCCACATCTTAAAATATTGTTACAATCAGAATCAAACTAAATGCCTAGAGACTTCACTAGTTTGTTTGGAAGATGTTAATAATTTCTCCCATAGGTCTCCATTTGGGCTTGTTTGATCCAGTATTTGAGGGGACTAGGGAATTGATATTTAATTCCTATCTTGTTAGAGAAATCAAACACAACTTGAGTAATTTACCTAAGCTAGAATAATAATTAGGATCAACAGCTAAAGATCGAGGGGGTTCAGGGTCAACAGTAGGGACAGTGATATTGGTCACTATGAGTTGTGGCTTCTGTTTGGGCCACTGACCAACCATTTGGGTCCTTTAACCCACATCTTGGTTTTAACTAATTGTTTCAAGGTTAATCCTCTTGATAGGTAGTCAGCTGGATTGTCCTTGGTGGGGACATGCCTCAATTTATAATTAGCTGACAGCTCTCGAATTTCCCTAACTCAATTACTAATATAGGGAGTTTTGTTATTATTGTTTTTTACCCATTGTAGGATTGCCTTTTTGTCTGACCATACTACTATCTCACCAAAGATAGATAACACTCAATAAAGAATATTATTGAGTGTCTTGGTCTGGCAATGAGCTTGTCGTACACCTACTAACAAAGTTAACTCTATTTGGGGTAGTGACCTCTTCTTAATTGGGGGCCACTCTAGCCTTAGAAGTAAGTAAAATAGATTGCTTGGTGTTTACTAAATAGCCTACTGCACCATATGCTTTGCATGAGGCATCGCAAAACACTTGCAAATTTGTGGGTAAATTTAGTCCTAAAGCATTACAAGGGAATTTTAGAATACCAAGTTTATTGAAATCCATCGTTAGTTGCTGCCGTTTATCTTTCAGAGCATTAGGTAACGGATCATCCCAATCCATGTTAGTTTGCCAGCACTCCTGCATGAGGAGTTTACCCTTAATTAAAATAGGGCTAAGTAAGCCTAAATGGTCAAATGGTTTACTGATATACGAGAGTAATTTTCTCATGGTTAAGGGAGAAGTATTAGTTTCCACAGACCAGACTTAATATTTAGTTGGTCAGTGGAAGTATTCCATTCCATGCCAAAAACTTTCAAATTATAAGGCACTTTGTACCCTGGAAATTCACTTTCTATTAGCTGATTCAGCTGTTGATCATTTGATGCCAATGGTTGTAGAGGCATATTGACTCCCAGTAACTCGCGGTTAGCCTCATGATAAATTTAAATTTACTTGGTATTATTATTAATCGTTCCCTGGAAGTTATCAACAAATAAGTAGTTACTAATTTCAGTCTTGTATGGACAATCAGATTTCTTCAAATGGATGTCCAAGGTTGCTTGGAGTACAAATGGTGAAGAAGTAGCACCGAATAAGACCGAGGCGAACCTATAGATGATGATTTCATTATTACGATCATTAGGATCCTTCATCCAGAGAAATGTTGTAAAATAACGGTCTTCCTCTTGTAGACCTACTCTTAAGAAAGCCTTACTAATTTCGGCCGTATAGGTGTAAGTTCTTAATCGAAACCATAATAGTACGTCATTTAGTCTTTGAGTTAGACTTGGGCCAGTTTGTTGGCAATCATTGAGTGATGCACTATTTGCCTTTACTGTGACACTACAATTAAATACAATTTTAATAGGTGCAGTAGCCGAATCTTTCAAGATGGCGCGATGAGGCAAATAATGCCCTAGTTTGGTATCATCATGTTCAACAACCTGAATAAATTTGTTTGCAAGCTGTTGTTGTATCAACTCGAGATACAGTTGTAATTTATCTGATTGTTTATTCAATCTAGCTATCTGTGAATTTAATTGGTTTAATGCCAAGAAGTGATTAACGGGTAGCTGTGGGTGATTGAGCTTCCATGGCAATGTAACCCAATATTGGTTATCTTGATAGATGACTGAGCTAAGATACTGTTGATAAGTTCAAGTATCATCTGGACTTGGTTGTTCAGGGACAATGCTTAAGGTATCTAAATCCCATAATTTATACACAGGGGAATCAGAGTTATCCTCAGCCATGTCTCTGAATTATAGTGGTGATTGTTCCAAGCCTAGTCATGTAACTATTATTGAATTATTATGTTGATCAATTATAAGTGTTGATTTTTTCTGGGATAGCACTAGTTCCGTAAGCAATTTCCCTTCAGCTGACAGCAACAAATTCATTCTGCGTTACCTGGAGCATCCAGTAATAAATCGATAATAATAATCTGCCCCTACAAGTATACCTACATTGGTGAGGCGGTCAGAATTTATTTTATAATAAGCCAACTTCACACCACAATGCTTAAGAAGCTTGGCTGTATTCCATAGACCAGATTCAAATATATCAGATGGGATTTTGTCAACAACTATAGCTTATACTAGGCTAGCATAGCCTCCCAGGCGTACCAAAACTCTCACAACCTTGTAGTCTTGAGGTCCGGTGTTTGTAAAAAAAAATCCGGAGATATTAAATTTCACTTGACACAAAGTTTTCAATTTCAACTGATCAGACAGTTGTTTGGTAATAAAAGTTTTTTGAGAACCTTGGTCGAGAAGACCACGGGTGGTGATTTTGGATTTCTTATTAGTTAACCTTAACTGAGCTGTAAGTAATGTAGTAATATTGTCTGTCTTGGTAGCAAGTACATTCACTTCTTAATGTACTTTGCAATATTGCACGGAGGTGGAGTTACTAATATCCTCATTAAGATTGGGTGACCTCTGTTGGGTTTCTCCACACAGTATGTAATGATGTCGACCATTGTGGCACTTGTTGTACACATGTAGGGCTATGGTAAATGCATTAGGGTCATGAGGACCCATGCATTTTGTGAATCTGAGTAATTCTTGAAGACGATTAATTCTGGAATTACGATCTGAGTAGGTACTGCATTTATAGGTTAAATGTTTCCTATGACAGAACAAACATTTTTTCTCTCTTGTAGAATTAGTCGTCTTAGCAGGCGTATTAACTACAGTTTGAGAGGGAGTTATAGTCTACCGACCAATATTACTTCTCTTACTTCTTAAAGTGGGAGTAGTTGATTTAGATTTGGTTTTGTTAGACATAACCGAAGTCAATTTTGTCTTCACTGAATTCTCAGTATTAGGTTGTTTGAGTTCAGATTTAATTTTATAATGAGCCTTTCGCCTAGTGACAGTAATTCTCATTCCCTCAAATATCTGATCAAGAGAAAGAATGTCTGTTTTGAATTTAGAGCAGATTTCTGCTAAAATGTTACGAGAAAGTTTCCTCTGAAGGAGTAATTTTAGTGACAATTCGGAAGCTGATACATTTACTAAACCTTTCACGAGAGACTCTGCTTCCAACCTGAAGTATTGAAGGGAGTCTGTTCTGTTACTGGGTGGACATATATCCACTAATTGATAAAATAAGTTAGCTGCACTTAATTCTTTGTTGCAGTAATTAACCTATAACAATTGTATAGTTACATCATAATTTATCTACAAGAGATAAATTAGCTATTACCTTCTTAGCTTTCCCTTTGAGGAGACTTTGTAGATAAGAACATTTAGTTACCTTATCTATAGAGGTTCTAGAATGTATTTGTGTATTAAATGATGTCCAAAATTCCTTTAGCCAGGCCCGCAATTGTAGGCAAGTTCAAAGAAGGTAAATGTGCCTCTGCTTGTATGGTACTGGGTTGAGATACAGTAACGTTAGTAGATACTTTATGTTTTTCTACTAATTCAAGAAGAAGATTAAATTTGTTTTGGGTGTCATCGTCATATTGAGATGTTTTTCCTATAGTTAGGTCGATTTCATCAGAGTCAGTGTCACTGTCATTTAATACACTGATATAAGACTCAATCATAGTCTTAATTTGTTTGAATTTGAGATCAGCTACTCTCAGAGATATTTCCAACTGATGGTAATCAACTGGGGTTACCTTAGGTAGGTATTCTGACTTATTAAGAAATCGGGTTAAATGACCTTTAAGGCAACTAGGGATCTCTTCATTTTTTGGGGAGTAACCATGGTGACCTTATATATAAGCTTAGTATGGCTTGAGTAATTGTTACTGATGCAACTTGGATACTTGTTCATTAGTTGTTAGTATCGTGATGATAGCCTAATATTTCTTGATTAGGCTGTGTGCTACCTCTTCTGGAGGTTAGCTTACCTACCTGATAGTAAATAGCTAAGATTTGAGTAATACTTAAATGCCACTACAGTATTACGTCTGGCTAGATCTTCATTATCACCATCGGTTGGTACAGTGACATCTAGTAGCACTGAAAGACGTACACAGTAAATAATAAAGGATTACACAATTAATGTAAAATAATAAATCCCACCCTGTTCAGGGTTCGTACAACACTGAATAGCAATGAATTAGTACATTCTAACAGTACTAGCTAGAAATCAATCCTACCTAATAAAGTAGCTAAATAGTTTTGGCTTGAGTTGGACATACCTTAGTACAATTCCATTCTAAAATCCTACTCCTTTGGGTTCGCATAAAATACAATAATATAATAAATGTGAAGTGCAAAATATTTGAATATATATATGTGCTGTATTTTTGTGATTTTTTGTAGTTTTGATATATAATATACACTTAGAAAAAATATGTGTAAAAAAAATTAAATATGTACAGTTTATGTTGACTTGCTAGCCACAACCCCATATGGTGGTTATTGATGTAAATAATGAGAAATAATGGGGTTAGGCTATAACATATGGGTGGTGGTCTACTGATGGCCATAAATAACAATGCATATATGTATATAGCCCAATACCTGATAATACTACTTTATTAATAGTATACTATAATCATCATTAGTAATTAATTCTACTTTATCCAGTTTATCGACAAGAATCAAAAAGAATGTTGGGAAATCTGACTATAGAATAATGAAAATAATTCTAATAAAATTCGAAGGACCATTCTCAAACAAGAAAAACTAGAGAACCAGTGCCTATGGATCTCTCGATTAAATATAAATAAAATCTAATACATCATAATGAATGAAATGTAAAATTAAACGGAATACATAGCCGATCCCACGACAACAGACTTTGGGGGAGTAATTTGGTAAAATATATAATATGCAGTACATCAACCTCTCTGCCGGCACAGCAGGAGCCGCGGCGACACACAGAGAAAGATACAAGTCAGCCAAGTACAGGGAATTAGATCATCAGTACAACTTCGTTCAAATAGGGTCTGAGACCCTAGGCCCATGGGGAGAGATTGCAACAAGGTTTCTTAAGGATCTTGCTTCCAAACTCATTGACACTACATGAGACCCTAGAGCGGCAAGTTTTCTCTTTCAGCGCCTCAGTGTTGCGATGCAGAGGGCGAATGCCTGCTGCGTCCTCGGTTCCTGCCCGGCATCGGAGGAGTTCGAGGAAATCTACAACCTCTAGGGAGCGAACTTTTTCTTGTGTCTTCTCAATGTTCATTTTCTGTATAAAATCAGATATGTAACTGTAAGACCTTGCATAATAGAGTGTACACACAAATAAAAAGGGGGTGGTAGGAGAAGCAAACACTCATACGTATTCAGAGTTAAATGGGAAGTTTTCTCTGAATGCTCTGTGTTCCCGTCTAGGGCTGTGGGTCCTTATAATTGCACCAGAGGTGAAAACCCCTCTATAATATGCAGTATATATAATATAATCGTATCATATAATATTCATTGGTTAGATTTAGATAATGATCTATCTACTTAGAAAAACATTGATAGCTAAACTGTTTGTAGGGATAGTAGCATGTGTCCTATAAACTCGCCACATAAACTTGTCTCAAAAGGCTACCTTGGGAACACGTGATCGAGGTGGCGACTTATTGTCCTTCTTGCCAGTAATACCCAAGCTGAAAGATGAGCAGCATGTAAATACCATCTAAACAATAATTATACCACACATATTCTCGAAATTTAGTGTGGGGATGCGCTGAAAATGAGACTCACATGTTTATATTAGTGTTCATGTGTCCTGACGACAAAGCATCCATCTAAAATATTAATTGTGGCCACAAAAATACTAAAAGGAACGAATCAGCTTTGCTGGACGTTGTGTTCGTAAATGATGAAGCTGTCACGTCTTCCTGGCGTCTATAGGAGCACGGATGGCGTGATTGTGAGACGATGAAAATGACAAGCTTCAGGACACTTGATATTAATGGCAAACTCTGTCGACTCGCTCACGCATGCGCAATAGCACGTAATGTTGGAACACTGTAAAGACCTGATATAGTTCGTCCAACTTCCCGAGATAATGGAGACAAGGTTTATTATAAATTATACGATGTTAAGTTATCTTACAAGACAACAAATATGTTCTCGCTGTGCAAATAATTTAAATGAATCAGTGTTCATATGGGCGAGAATATAAAGAGTAGAAATTCGTTATTCAAGTATTCACTGGAATAGCAGGATTTAGCTGTATAAAATATTTCCAGCAAATAATAATATATGGATTAATCGACTATAAATCTATGATCAGGTAATAATTCTTTTTAAGGAATGCTGAAGTAAAGTGAATTTAATGCAATTCATGTAAAGGTAAACATTTTCCCCCAGCTGTGTGGGTTGATGCAACAGTCCGCCATAATTTCTAGGGAAAATGAGTTATTACTATGCTTTAATAAAATGAACTCAAGATTACTAAACTATTGGTTAGTAGAGTTAGTGGATTATAATACATAGTACAAGAATAGTTTCTTAAAGTACTAAGTGTTAATAAATAGATGTTGGAAATTTCCAACACAGAGGTATGCCACTAGGCTAGTGCCAGAACTAAGAGTCATGAGTTATAAGGAAAGGCTGAATGAACTGCACCTCATGTCGCTGAAAGACAGAAGAGCTCGGGGAGACATGATCACCATATACAAAATTCTCAGGGGAATCAACAGGGGTAGACATAGATGGATTATTCAACACATGTGGTACACGCACAAGGGAATACAGGTTGAAGCTGAGTATCCAAATGTGTCACAGAGACATTAGAATTAACTCTACGGTGTCAGAGTAGTTAGTAAATGGAATGCACTAGGAAGTGGAGGCTGACTCCATATACAGTTTCAAATATAGATATGATAGAGCCCAGTAGACTTAGGAATCTGTACATCAGTTGATTGACGGTTGAGAGGTAGGACCAAAGAGCCAAAGCTCAACCCTTGCAAGCACAACTAATGAGTGCTTGGGGGCTTACTAGTACTCACCTAGTGCAACTAGTTGTACTAGGTGAGTACACTCACACACACACACACACACCAGAATGGGAAACAGACCTCAGAGAGAAGATTGTACAGAATATGATGGACTATGTCACCCAGAAATGCCAGGAAGTTGTAGACAGGTTTGTCCCGGCTCAAAAAGAGAAAAATCGAAAGCAACAGAATAATCCATGGCTCAATCAGGAATATATGGTGGTAATGTATGGCAAATGAGTAAAGGAAAATGGAGAAACTACAGGAATAACAGAACACCAGAGAACAGGGAGATATACCAGAATGCAAGAAATGAGTACCTCAGAGTGAGGAGAGAAGCAGAGAACCAGTATGAGAATGACATCGCGAGTAAAGCTAAGACCCAACCAAAACTGCTCCACAGCCACATCAGGAGGATAACAGCAGTGAAGGAACAAATAATGAAACTGAGAAAAGGGGGAGAATGGATAGACAGAGAATGACAAGGAAATGTGAGAAGAACTCAACAAGAGATTCCAGCAGGTCTTCACAATAGAACAAGGAGAAGTCCCAGCACTAAATGAGGAGGGAAACCAAGCAACCTTGAAGAAATTTGACCTCACTAGTGATAAGGTCAAAAGGAATCTGTTCGAGTTGAATGTAACAAAGGCTGTTGGGCCTGATGGAATCTCACCATGGATACTAAAAGAAGGTGCAGAGGCACTAAGTGTGCCACTCTCTATGGTGAATAACAGGTCACTGGAAACGAGACCTACTGGTATGCTGGAAGACAGCTAATGTAATCCCAATATACTAAAAGGGTGACAGGCAAGATGCGCTGAACTACAGGGCAGAGTGCCTAACTTGTATACCATGCTAGGTGAGGGAGATCTAAAGGAAAAGGCTCGTAGAACATCTGGAGGGAAATAACGTTGTAACACACCACCAGCATGGGTTCAGAGATGCTTAATCATGCCTCACAGGTTTAATAGAATTCTATGACAAAGCAACACAAATTAGGCAAGAAAGAGATGGATGGGTAGACTGCATTTTCTTGGACTGTCATAAAGCCTTTGACACAGTACCTCACAAAACGCTGTTACAAAAGTTGGAACCACAGGCAGTTTTTATTATTATTATTATTATTATTTTCTACCATAGACGTGGCCGCACATTTACAATGCTAACCAGTGTATATACATTTTCTTCTGTCCTCCATGGACAGGGTGAGAGGTCTGTTAAACATATAGTTCAGGGGTTTATTGAACAATCAACCACAGAAGGTGATTCGGTGCTTTTAAAATGCTAAGCTAACCTACATACTTAAATACATAGATACACAGATTTACGTATGCCTTACATAAAATGTTCGATGTGTCTTTTACATAGTGTCATTAATGTGCATTTACAAAGGTGAAATGTAATTCGGATCAGCTTTCATATATACTTTATACACATACATATACAAACACACACATATACGTACATATACATATATACGTACATATGTACATACACATCTATACACATACATTTGTCTCTTATACTCTGACAGGGTGAGATAGCTGAAAGAGAAACTAGTGTGCAATTAAGCACTTAATCACTGAAGGTGATTGAGGTGCTTTTACAAGCTCAGGTTATATAATTACATCACATACATACATTGTATAAGTGATACATTACATGGTCAATCTAGGGTACAAGTCCAATATATCATCAAGTGTTCCAGTACTCATATAGTAGTTACAGAGTTCAGCATACCTTAGCCCAGGAGGGCGAAAGTCAGTCAATATGGGACATTCTACAATATAATGTTCAACTGAGTGCATGTTTTCTGTTTCACAAAGTTGACACATTGTGTACTCGACATTTGGGTTTTGAGAAAGCTGCCAGATACGTCTATATCCTATACGTATTCTGGCCACTATAACATCACATTGCCGAGTTCTTGTTCTATTAGTCCCATATGTGAATGTCTCCTCACGATATCTATCATAATATTTAATGCTACAACTTTCAGGGCTTTGTTAGGTCGGTGAGATCTTCATTAGATATTTGTTTAAGTATTCTCTTTGTCACTGCTAATGAAACATCCATATCAGTTTCTATTATTGGTTTTCTACAGGCTGTCTTTGCAAGCATATCAACAATGTCATGCCTTGAGATGCCAACATGTGATGGTATCCATAGGAATTTAATTTACAATCTGTTTTCTTTAACAGCTAAAACATTCATTCGAATATCACTGACTATTTTCTGGGTGTCACTACTATGTGGGTTCAATGCCAGGAGTGCACTCTGCGAGTCACAGTATATAAGTCCACTGCCTTTGTCCTTTAAAAATTCAATGGCAAGGTATATGCCTGCAAGTTCGGTTTGAGTTGTACTTGCCCAGTCATTGACGCGCTTCATTGCTGTATGTACGAGAGAAGATTGTTCAAATAAATTACATGCACATCCGGTACATCGTCCACCTTCTTCTACAGAACCGTCGGTATAGCACTGATACACACCGTTACCCATACCTTGAGTACTCTCAGTGATGCTTTTCAGTGTTAACTGTTATAAGAGTGTAGAGTGCACACTATCTTTCTTGGGCGCATTTGCAAAATCCACTGATATCCCATGGAGGAATTGGTTGATTAATCATTAATTGAGTTGGGTACAAATTAAATATTTTGATGGAGTTGGCTACTTTGTAGAACCAAAATACATAATCAGATTTCGTTCTTCTTCTATAGAACTCAGGTGAGTGTGGCATATTAGAAAGTTTAGCTTGAAACTTCATGTGTTGCCGAGATCTACTCAATGCCTTCACGCCGAAAACTGTGCTGATAGACAAATTCTCTCACTTATGGTAAGTAATTTTAACTCTGCTCTCATGTTAACTATTCTCGTGAACTTTGGAACCCCAAGGATGAGACGCATAGCTTCATTTGGCAAGGTTTCAAGAGATTTCAGCTCTTTGTATACAGTGTGAGATGTAGAGCATTGTAGTCAATCACAGAGCGTATAAATGATACATAAAACATTCTAGCAAGTTTCACGTTATTTCCATGATTGACACCAACAAGGACCCGCAAGGGCTTTAATCTCTCCCAGAGTCTCCTCTTAAGAGAAGAAAGGTACCCAGGGACGTTAATGAGAACACCAATCTGTAAGACTCGCAGTTCTCAAGTGCTCGCCCATCTATATTATAATTGGCTGGTGGAATACCACACAGAATGAGCGCACGAGTTTTCTGTACAGAGACAAGGAGGTCACATTTCTCAGCTCTAGTAGCAAAAGCATCGAGCAAAACTTGCATTCTAGGCTTGGGGGCAGACTGTAAACATATATTATCAGCATAACAAATGACAGTGTCTTCATTATTAGTTGGAAGATCTTTAATAAGTTTATGCATCAGAACGTTGAATAACAAGGGGCTGAGGACCCCTCCTTGTGGAGTTCCCAGTTCAAAGTGTTTGCTCTCTGTGCTTTTAACACCATTAAACAAAACATATGCTGTTCGATTAAACAAATAGGCCTTTATCCATTTCAGTAATTTTCCTTGGAATTCCAGCTCAGCAAGCTGTTCTAGTATGATTTCTCTGTTTGCTGTATCAAAAGCTGCTGCTAGGTCGATGAAGACTACTTGAGGGGAAGCGTCAATATGAGCGAAGTATTCAGCAAAACAGTGTTGTGTACTGAGCGAGGCATAAATCCAAACAGTTGGGGTGACAGGTGCCCCTGTATACGATATATGAGTTGGTTAAAGGACAATGCGTTCAAGCACTTTACAGACACACAATGTTAGAGATATGAGTCTATAATTATCTGAGTGTGGTTTGGGGATGGGAACAATGACATTCTTTGTCCAAGCATCAGAACTCTGCACTCCTTCACTTAAACTCATTCTGTACAACACTAAAAGTGGATTACCTGGTACTTGTGAAACTAATCTCAGTAAACTGTAAGTAATACCGTCCTCTCCAGGAGCAATTGATTTGCCCATCTTTAGTGCATGATTTAATTCCCATTCATTTACATCATTAAGGTCCGACACGTAAATAGCTGTACAGGCAAGATTGATGGTTCGTTGTCTGTTGGGGCGTGTGTCATTAAGTTTGTGCTGTATGTTAATTGGAAGTGAGTTGTAGCTTGATGTTAGTACCCATTGATGAAGGTTCGCCTTGATCAATGTTTGCTTGTTCTAGTGGGCTGTGGTGCAGTGTTTTGGTTGGGTTGCTTCTAGAGATTTTTCGTATCTTTTCCCAAACTTCAACAAGTGTTGTTTGCTAGTAGTAGTTCGCGGGGGAGGGGACGGACGTGTCGTCGTCGCACTCCGTGAAAACACTGGAATAAACCGGGCTTTTTTAGGATTACAACCATGGATTGAGGCCCACAGTGATCACCAAGTGCATAGTGACCCGTAAGACAGTTGAATACAGAAATTAACAATGGAACTTTGAGTTAAATACAGAATAAACTTGGGACCACGTGGTGAGCCAGTGCCACCAGGCTCATGTGTACAGGCATAAGCGATATATATCAAATATAGCGAGCAGTGATTCGTTGAACAGTGAAGTGGAACGTGTAACATAACAAATAAATTAGTGGATAGTGTTAGAGAATTGTACATAGAAAAAGTATAAATGTAAAGTTGTGGCAGGAGGCATCACACTTGGCTGTTTACACCACAGCCACGAGGCCTACACAGTGTAGGGGACGTCCCGCAGTAACAGTATACTCCCTCAGTGATAATATACTGGCAATATATATGGTAATACGGGAAAGTGGTTCTAGGAACTAGTAATAGAGTAAGTGAATAACATTGCAAGCCGGAATTAAGCATAAATTCCCTTAGGATATTACAGGCAAATAATTAGTGTATAAATCAAGTAACTGGCAACCGGTGGCATCCTGCCCCCGACCTGGGACAAACAACGGTCAACTGTACGGTCCCCAAGGGGACCATATTTCTCCACAAGGCGATAAGTACCCCCGCATAAACTTGAACAAATAAACATATGTAATATTATAAATATACTGTATACATATTATATATACATACATATAATATTATAAATATATTCATATAATATTATAACACCACAAACCTAACATGGGGGAGTATGGAGGCTGTTCTAAGCAGTAGTAGGGGGTAAGCGCCACAGACGATTTTTATTTTCAGGTCCAAAATCGTGTGTAGCGCTTGGGGGTTTTCAGGTCAAATATCGTGTGTAACGCTTTAGGGTTTCTTCGGTGAATTTGGGCAGTCACAGATTTGGAATTAAGGAATTCTTATGAGTGAGTAATTTCTGAGATTATAGAAGTTTGTTAAGAGTTCATATGATGAAAATAATGTCATACGAGTTTGTTAAGCGTTCTTATGGGCAAAATTCAAGTCACTGATGTGGAATTAAGGAAATTCTTATGATGAAATAATGTCATACAAGTTTGTTAAGCGTTCTTACGAGGAAAATAATGTCTTACGAGTTTGTTAAGAGTTCATATGGGAGAATTTTTTTTTCAGAGTTCCTACCGATAATAAACAGATATTAGGCTGTATATGTTTAAGTTGGATTCTTACTTAGAAACTAGTATATTGCTATATAACTAAATCATTTTCCTGCCCCCTCCCCCCATGCATCTCCTGCTCGTACATCACACCCCTCCCTGCCCTTTACCTCACACTCTCTCGCCGCACCTGTGTTTACTTGAGACCATCAGCCAGACGCCGCATGCAGGTCATCTCTTAATCTTATCTTATCTTCTCCATAATATCTGGACCATCCCTCTCCTTCATATTGTTCATTCATAGTTCCTTTTCATTAAACTAGTCAGTTTTACATATATAAACAAAGTCAGGGTCTAGCTCACGATCCCACCTTAGTTTTACTAATACATCTTCTTTAGTATCCAATCATTTTCTTCGAGATTTAAAACAGCTATTTCAAACGTATTAAAATACAATAATTTTGTTATCGAGCTCCAGCTCCTATCCCCCGCCTTAGTCCCCTGTCGTATAATGAATACTAACAGTCCAATCCCTCTAAAATTTTAAAATAATCATATTTCAAACGTAGTTCAATACAGTAATTTAGGTACCGAGCTCCAGCTCTTGTCCTCCACCTTAGTTCCCTCGCACATCTTCGTTAATACCTAATCAAATTCCCTGAAATTTTATCCCTCTGTATTTCAGACACAGTAAATAAGATCAAGTCAGTTATTGAGCTCCAGCTCTTGTCCCCCATCTTACTTCCCTCTCGGGTCTTCGTTAATACCTAATCAAATTCCCTGAAATTTTATCCCTCTGTATTTCAGACACAGTAAATAAGATCAAGTCAGTTACTGAGCTCCAGCTCTTGTCCCCCACCTTACTTCCCTCTCGGGTCTTCGGTATTATTCTATCAAATTCCCTGAAATTTCTACCCGCTGTATTTCAGACGTAGTTTAGTAAATCCAAACAATTATCAAACTCTAGCTCTTGTCCCCCAGCTTAGTTCATTTGTACAAGATCGTTAGTAACAGACCAATTTTCCCGAAATTTAAAGCAGACATACTTCAAAGTTAGTAAATAAGATCAAGTCAGTTACTGAGCTCCAGCTCTCGTCCGCCACCCTACTTCCCCCTCAAGTCTTTGTTAATATCCTATCAATTCCCCTGAAATTTTTACCCTCTGTATTTCAGGCACCGTAAATAAGATCAAAACAGTTAACGAGCTCCAGCTCTCGTCCCCACCTTAGTTCTCTCTCGTATCTTTGTAAATAACCCATCAATTTCCCTGAAATTTTTACCCTCTTTATTTCAGACATAGTAAATATGATGTAAACAATTATAAAACTCTAGCTCTTGTCCTCTGTCCAAGTTCACTCCTGTAAATTCATTACTATCAGTCCAAATCCCCCTGAGATTTAAACACCCAACTACATTTTCAGACATAGTAAATAAAAGCCAGTTCAGTTATCAAGTTTCAACTCTTGTCCCCCAGCTTAGTTCATTTTGTACAAGTTCTTTATTTTCCAACTAAATCACCTGAAATTTAAGATCACCTTACTTCTAACGTAGTAAAATCAAACTGAAATTACCAATTTCTAACTCATGTTCTTCACTTAGATCATCGAACATAAATATATCCGATCAAGTCCCTCTCCAGCCTATCTCTTTATCAGAGTAATCACCTTACCCTTTCCCTCCCTTACCTTCTCATCCCCAACGTATCCAAACCTTCAATAATCATACTGTATTTGCATGTTTTCTCTATATTCAGCTGTGTTCTTCACATTTTTTCCATGTTTTCTGTGTTCACTCCATGTTCTACAAATGTTCACAGCATGCTCAGTTCAAATTTTTTCTACCATTTTCCCCATATGTTCACTATGTTCTTTGTCATGTTTTCATGTACATCATATGTACATGAAAAGTGGGTGAGTGAGTGGAGGTCGAGGGAGGGGGTAGACGTACCGTGCGCGCTCCGTTAAAATCGTGACATTAACAGGGATTCGTAGGACTACTGCCGTGGATTACTGATTACAGACATAACAAAGTGCATAGTGACCCACTGGAAAATTGAAAATAGTCATTAACAATAGAACTTTGTGTTAAATAGAGAATAAACGGGAGACCACGTGTGAGCCAGTGAACGAGGCTTTGTGTACATGCGTGTATTAGGGAAAAAAAAACAAAAAAAAATAGTGAACGGTGATTCGTGGAACAGTGATGTGGAACGGGTATCACAACAACATATAAGTTGGAAGTGAATATTATAAATATAGAACACTAGAAATATAGAATAGTGGCAAGAGGCGGCATCAGTGGTTATAAATCGGGTAACTGGAAACTGGTGACATCAACCTGGGCCACAAGAGGTCACCTGTACTGACCGGGGACCAGCCTCGCTACCTACGCTAAGTACCTGCCATAAAGTTTGAACAAAATAACATACATAATATTACAAATATACGATATACATATAATATTATAATATTAAACATATAAATATATATACATATATATTGTTACAAATATACAATATACATATAATATTATAAATATATCGATATATACAACAAAACAAGGCAATATGGGAGTAAATAAACAAATTTGTGGCCACTGTAACAACTTCATAAAGACGAAGGTAACGGGAATTGAATGTTATATCTGTAAGACTAGATTCCATTCAGCTTGTACAGGAGTGAGTAACACTACGGCACTGAGAGCTGGCCACTTGCTCTGGGTGTGTAAAAATGACCTGCCAGCTTGGAATATCCTAAAAAACCTTCTAGATAACATGACGCATGAACGGAAAACATCATTCATTGGAAGCCTACCAGCCATCCAGAAGGAGTGGGAAAGGAACAACAATCCTAATATACAAGGGGCGTAGACTATAGTCAGGGATGAAACTGAGGCTGAAACTCAGGAAGTTGTAAACTCTGACTCAGTAGGCCAGGATGTAGATGACAGTAAACTAGAAAGTGTACCAGACAGCACTGACAGCTCGATAGGTACAGACACCACGACGGTTCTCGATAGAGCAATTCAGAACAGAAGGACAGACTTATGCAAATTTTATGCAAAGGGCATATGCAGACATAGATATGCTGGTAATAAGAAAGAATTAGAATGCAGTTACCAACATCCCAAAAAATGTTTAAATATGCTTAGGAAAGGTGTGTGTCGATTTGGATCAATATGTAGGTTTTTCCATCCTGACATGTGCCAAACCTCACTGGAGGACAGAAAATGCTATGACCTTAGCTGCCCACACTTTCACATGAAAGGCACTACATAAAGAGTGGCAAGCAGGATAATGAATTTGGAGGAAACTCTATAAATTTTTTATACCAGACCGGCAGAGAATTCAAAAGGAGCAGCATGGAGAGTGTATGGAACTGGATGCCAGATCCACTTGCATTCCAGAATTACAGATACAATTACCCACCGAAAGGGAACTACAACTACGACAGAAAACTGCCCTACAACAATCAGTACTGGTCAGAACAAACTCATTATGTCCACGATTAATGGACTTGCCGAAAAAGTCTCCCATTCAAACTATCACTAATAGAGTAACCTCATTCATCTTTGCCAACATACAAGGACTGAAAACAAGAACAAACAACAAAGTACAGTTCATAAATGGCCTCCTCACGGAGTCAAATGCAGTATTTGGAGCTTTCACAGAAACCCATGCAGGGGAATTGTTGGACAGTGAGATCTGGATTCCAGGATATAACCTATACAGGTGTGATAGGAAAATTAGGTCACATGGAGGAGTGGGTCTGTATATTAGGGAAGACCTTGTATGCTCGGAGCTCCTAAACGTTACAAATGAGGTGGTAGAGGTACTGGGATTAAAAATAGAGAAAATAAATTTAGTGATTATACTAATATACAAACCGCCAGATGCAACGGCTGAGGAATTCACAGAACAGATAAGCAAAATAGAGAATAGCCTTGATAATTTGGAGAACCCGATACCTGATATTATCTTCCTAGGTGACTTCAACTTGCCTAGTCTCAGGTGGAAAATAGCAAACAATAATATTATACCAGGAAATCTATCAGGACCTAACCAACCACAGATTAGAGAACTACTTAGATTCTGTGACAAATTTTCACTCAATCAGCAGATATCGGAGCCAACGAGAAATGAAAATATTCTAGATCTGGTCTTTACGAACAATGAAGACATTATCAGAGACATTACGATATCAGATACCACATACTCAGATCACAAACTCATTGATGTGCAAACGACCATCAATACTCAGAATAGACCTAAAACGTTGATAAAGCGAGAGGGGCTATTCAGTAAATTCAATTTTAATAATAAAAGGATAGACTGGGAGATAATAAACAGGGAACTTACAAACATTCCATGGGGAACTGTTCTAAATAATACAAGTCCTACAGAAGGAATAGAAAAACTGACTTCAGAAGCGTATCAAGTCTGTCTGAAACATGTTCCTTTGAGGAAAGCCAGAAAGAGATCTAACGTAGAAAGAGAACGCAGACGACACTATAAACGCAGGAAAAAATTAACGGAACTGCTTATGCAGACACGAATTTCCCGTCAAAGAAGGAATAATTTAAATAGGGAGATTGAAGAAATCGAGCGGAAATTGAAACACGCATATGAAACTGAAGAAAGGCAGTTAGAACAGAAAGCAATTCAGGAAATAAAGAAAAATCCAAAATATTTCTTCTCATATGCGAAATCAAAAGCAAAAACCACTGCCAGTATTGGACCTATTCGTACAAGTGAAGGTTCATACACGGAGGATGACAAAGAAATTAGTGAAATCCTAAAAAAGCAGTATGAGGACATGTTTAGCACTCCAATAAACAACATGAAGGTGGAAGATCCAGACAATTTCTTTATGCGGGATATTCAAACCCCTGTAAATATAACTGATATAAACACGAGCGCACTAAATTTTGAAAAAGAAATTGAAAACATGCCCATGCACTCGGCCCCAGGTCCAGACTCATGGAATTCAATATTTATAAAGAAATGCAAAGTGCCGGTAGCACAGGCACTCAGTATAGTGTGGAGGAAGAGCTTGGACACGGGGGAGATACCAGATGCACTTAAAGTAGCAGACATAGCCCCTCTACACAAGGGAGGGAGCAAAGCATTGGCAAAAAATTATAGACCAGTTGCACTAACATCGCACATCATAAAAGTATTTGAGAGAGTGATTAGGAGTCAGGTCACCAATTTCATGGAGACCAATGACTCTCACAACCCAGGCCAACATGGATTTCGAGCGGGAAGATCGTGCCTCTCACAGCTACTTGAGCACTACGACAAAGTCACTGAGGCATTAGAAGAGAAACAGAATGCTGATGTGATATACACGGACTTCGCAAAGGCTTTCGATAAATGTGACCATGGCGTGATAGCACACAAAATGAAGTCAATGGGAATAACCGGTAAAGTAGGACGCTGGATACTCAGTTTTCTGTCAAACAGGACTCAGCGAGTAACTGTCAACCATACAAAATCTAGTCCAAGTGCAGTGAAAAGCTCTGTTCCTCAGGGTACAGTCCTTGCACCGCTGCTTTTCCTTATTCTCATATCAGATATAGACAAAAATACAAGTCACAGCTTCGTATCATCCTTTGCAGATGACACAAAAATCAGTATGAAAATTACCTCGGCTGAGGACATTGAAAAACTTCAAGCTGATATTAATAAAGTTTTCGACTGGGCATCAGAAAATAACATGATGTTTAACAGTGATAAATTCCAGGTACTCAGGTACGGTAAAAATGAGGACCTTAAACATAATACAGAGTACAAAACACAATCAAATGTACCCATAGTAGGAAAACAGCATGTAAAGGATTTGGGAATAATAATGTCTGACGACCTAACGTTTAAGGAGCATAACCAAGCAAATATTGCGACAGCCAGAAAAATGATAGGATGGATTACGAGAACTTTCAAATCCAGGGATCCCATCACAATGGTTGTACTCTTCAAGTCACTTGTGTTGTCCCGTCTTGAGTACTACTCAGTACTCACTTCCCCATTCAGAGCAGGAGAGATTGCTGAAATAGAGGGAATACAGAGAACATATACGGCACGCATAGATGCAATAAAGCACCTAAATTATTGGGATCGTCTCAAAGCCCTCCAAATGTACTCACTAGAAAGAAGACGAGAGAGATATCAAATAATATTCACCTGGAAGATACTGGAGGGCCAAGTACCAAATCTACACAGTAAAATAACAACGTACTGGAGTGAACGACATGGAAGAAAATGTAGAATAGAACCAATGAAGAGCAGAGGTGCCATAGGCACAATCAGAGAACACTGTATAAACATCAGAGGTCCGCGGTTGTTCAACGTCCTCCCAGCAAGCATAAAAAATATTGCCGGAACAACCGTGGACATTTTCAAGAGGAAACTAGATTTATTCCTCCAACGAGTGCCGGACCAACCGGGCTGTGGTGGGTATGTGGGCCTGCGGGCCGCTCCAAGCAACAGCCTGGTGGACCAAACTCTCACAAGTCGAGCCTGGCCTCGGGCCGGGCTTGGGGAGTAGAAGAACTCCCAGAACACCATCAACCAGGTATATGTTCTCTATAACTTTTATACTCAATATTCATGTTCTCAATGCTCTTACCTTGTTCTTTACATGTTCAGTGTTCATTCTTTGTATTCCCTATGTTCCTTATCATGTCTTCATATTCTCTATAAGTTCATATTCCCTGCATGTTCACTCTATTCATCAACTTTTTTCTTACATGTTTTCTGTGTTCACCGTATGTTCACTGTGTTCATTCCCCTACTTAACCTCAATTTTTTATGTTCTTTGTTTCTTTAAACCAATTTGTTTCTTCCATTCACTAACTAGTTCTTTGTCAAGTAATATTATACTGCAATACAGTTCCCTCAACAATTTTAGTCACCCAGTTTTTATTTGCAAAACTATGTCAAAGTAATTCTCGTAGTCAACTTATTAGTTCTACCAACCCTGTTCTTAAACAAATCTACATTTTATTCAGTTCCAAATTTACAAAGGCAAACCTTTCTTGTAACTTCTTAACTAAAAATCTTTCGCCAATCAACTAAAACATAGTCACTTTCGTCATTTCTCAACTAAACTAATTATCCAATCAACCAAAAATAGTCAGGATTATTCTCATTCAACGCCATTCTTAACTAATACAACCTTTCTCTAAGCTAAAAATCGTCAAAGGAATCTTACCATCACTGTTCTTAACTAAAATAACCTTTCTCTTAGCAAAAATACTCAAAGGAAACGTTTCCAATACTGTTCATAACTAACTTTATCCATCGTCAAGTAATTGAAAATAGCCTTATTCATCATTTCGTAACAGCCATTATGTTTTCGTTAAGTAAGAAAAAATAACCAAAGATATCTTTCATCGCTGTTCTTAACTGACATTATACTTTGGGGAGCACAAAAATAGTCTCCCTCGTCATATTTTGTCTTTTTCCTTAACTAAACGTATTCATCAGTCAACTAAAAAAATAGTTACTTCATCATGTTTCCCTGTCATTTCTTAACTGAAATATAACTTCTCTCATGTGTTACCTCTTTCCAACACTGTTCTTAACTAAAGTAACCTTTCACTTCGCTAAAATAGTCATATTCATCATTGTTCCTAACTAAAATTATATGTCGTTAAGTAAGAAAAATAGTCAAAGGTGCTCTTCGAGATAACAAAGACACTCTCAATGTCATCAAAGTTACTCTTCGAGAAATCAAAGATACTCTTCGAGACATCAAGGACTTACTCAAAGACATCAAAGTTGCACTCAAAGACATCCTTTGAGACATCAAAAACATCCTTTAAGACTTCAAGGGCACTCTTCGAGATATCAAAGACACTCTCAAACACTTAAAAATTTACTCGCATCCTCAAAGACATCCTTTGAGACGTCAAAGACATGCTTTAAGACATCAAAGTTATTCTCAGAGGCATTAAAGCTATTCTCAGAGACATAAAAGTTATTCTCAGAGGCATAAAAGCTATTCTCAGAGACATAAAAGTTATTCTCAGAGGCATGAAAGTTATTCTCAGAGACATAAAAGTTATTCTCTATGTAACCTTTCGTTCATCAGAGAAACTTTCTAAGACATCTTCGTTCATTAGAGTTAATCTCAGAGGCTTAAAAGTCATTCTCAGAGCTATCAAACTTGTTCTCAAGGTCATAAAAGTTATTCCAAGAGACGTCAAAGTTAATCTAAGACATCATCTTTCATCAAAGATATTCTCTCTAAGCCATCAATGTTCTTCTCTAAGACATAAAAAGTTATTCTCTATGTCATCAAAAAGTTATTCTCTGAGCTAACAAAATACTACTCATCTTCTCAAAGACATTCTCAAAGTCATCAAAGTTATTCTAAGAGCTAACAAAAGTTATTCTCAGAGTCATCTTCGTTCTTCAGAGAAACTTTCCAAAACATCTTTGTTCATCAAAGTTATTCTCGGAGTCATCAAAAGGTATTCTCTAACTCACTTTTGCTCATTAAAGTTAATTTCTATGTTATAAAAGTTATTCTCAGAGACATCTAAAGTTAATCTTGCTCATCAAAGTTGTTCTCTAAGACATAAAAGTTTTTCTCAGAGTCATCAAAGTTGTTCTCTAAGACATCAATGTTGTTCTCTAAGACATCAAAGATGTTCTCTAAATCATAAAAGTTAATTTCTAAGTCACCTTCGTTCATTAGAGAAACTTTCCAATCCATCTTCGTTAATCAAAGTTATTCTCAGAGTCATCAAAGTGATCTCTTAATTCACCTTCGTTCTCCAAAAAGTTGTTCTCTAAGACACCTTCGTTCATCAAAGAAACTCTCCTTCTTCCATCATGTTATTCTTTAAGACATCTTCAGTCATAAAATTTCTCTCCAAAATGTAACTAGTTCACCTTTTCGTACCAAACCTACACTTCTGTTAAAATATATTTCTTAGTCACTTTACCCTAAAACTGTTCTCTGAACTACACTGTTCAAACCTACGTAACCTATCCTGTCCACCCAATGTTACTTAGTTAATGTAACGTTCCTAAACCTAACTTTACCTATCCTAACTTGACTTACCTTACCTTTACCTATCGTACCTAACTTAACCTGCATATCCTAACTTTACCTATCCTAACATAACTTACCTTTACCTTACCTATCTTACCTAACTTACCTAACCTAACCTAACTTATCCTGCTTAACCTAACTTACCTACATTACCTAACTTAACCTGCTAAACCTAACTTTACCTATCCAAACATAACTTACCTTACATTACCTATCTTACCTAACTTAACCTGCATAACCTAACTTTACCTATCCTAACTTAACTTACCTTACCTTACCTATCTTACCTAACTTAACCTGCATATCCTAACTTTACCTATCCTAACATAACTTACCTTTACCTTACCTATCTTACCTAACTTACCTAACCTAACCTAACTTATCCTGCTTAACCTAACTTACCTACATTACCTAACTTAACCTGCTTAACCTAACTTTACCTATCCTACCTTACCTTACCTATCTTACCTAACTTACCTAACCTAACCTAACTTATTCTGCTTAACCTAACTTACCTAACTTAACCTGCTAAACCTAACTTTACCTATCCTAGCATAACTTACCTTACATTACCTATCTTACCTAACTTAACCTGCATAACCTTACTTTACCTATCCTAACTTAACTTACCTTACCTTACCTATCTTACCTAACTTAACCTGCATAACCTAACCTGCTTAACCTAACTTACCTTACATTACCTATCTTACCTAACTTAACCTGCATAACCTAACTTTACCTATCCTAACTTAACTTACCTTACCTTACCTGTCTTACCTAACTTAACCTGCATAACCTAATCTGCTTAACCTAACTTACCTTACCTTACCTATCTTACCTAACTTAACCTAACTTATCCTGCTTAACCTACTTACCTACATTACCTAACTTAACCTAACCTAACTTACCTACCCTACCTAACTTAACCTGCTTAACCTAACTTAATCTTACATTCCCAAACTGATATATCCTAACTTATCTAGTCCAGCCAGACATGACCTAACTTACATAATTATTCCTGCTTGTCTTTTGTGTTTCGTCAATCAATGTTTCATATTCATTTACTCATTTCAAGGGTTAATTTCTCAAATGAACATTTTTGCATTTCAAGTGTTATTTGTTTAGGATTGGGTGTTTAACCATTTCAAAGGATATTGTTATATATGGGAATTTACTCGTTTCAAAGGGCTAATTTCTCAAATGGTCATTTTTGCAGATCAAGGGTTATTTGTTAAAGTTCATCAAGTTGCTCATAAGTTGTATTTATTATGTTTGTTACCATTTGTTCTTATTTCCCAACCCCTTAACCTAACCTCTTGTAATCTTAGTGTATTTAGTAGGTTCTATTATATGTTCTTATTCCCCAACCCTTTAACCTAACCTTTCAGATGTAGTTTATTGTGTTTTTGACGTACTTGTTGAATATATTATCCTTTTCATAACCTTTCAGATGTAGTTTTGTTTCTCCTTTGTATATTTTACGCAAACCCACCATCCCACTTAACCTTCTTTCCTTCTTTTACTTTGTTTTTCACATATAAGTTCATTCTTTATCTTAGTAATAATAAAATTACAATAGTAAAGAATCAGATCTACTAAGACTTGAATTTGAGAAAAAACAAGAGAGCAAGGGACTGAGAGCATGAAAAGAGGAGAAAAGAGTAAGAGAGGGGGGGGTGAGGAAGAGCATGGGAGCACTAAGACTTGAATTTGAGAAACAAGAGAGCATTTGAGCAAATGAGTGAGAGAGAGGGGGAGGAAGAGAGAGAATAAGGGAGAGAGATAGAAAAGGAGGGTTAGAAGGAGTAGGAGAAACAAAGTAAAAGAAGGAAAGAAGGTTAAGTGGGATGGTGGGTTTGGCTAAAATATACAAAGGAGAAACAAAACTACATCTGAAAGGTTATGAAAAGGATAATATATTCAACAAATACGTCAAAAACACAATAAACTACATCTGAAAGGTTAGGTTAAAGGGTTGGGGAATAAGAACATATGATAGAACCTACTAAATACACTAAGAATACAAGAGGTTAGGTTAAGGGGTTGGGAAATAAGAACAAATGATAACAAACATAATAAATACAACTTATGAGCAACTTGATGAACTTTAACAAATAACCCTTGATCTGCAAAAATGACCATTTGAGAAATTAGCCCTTTGAAACGAGTAAATTCCCATATATAACAAAATCCTTTGAAATGGTCAAACACCCAATCTTAAACAAATAACACTTGAAATGCAAAAATGTCCATTTGAGAAATTAACCCTTGAAATGAGTAAATGAATATGAGACAATGATTGACGAAACACAAAAGACAAGCAGGAATAATTATGTAAGTTAGGTCATGTCTGGCTGGACTAGATAAGTTAGGATACATCAGTTTGGGAATGTAAGATTAAGTTAGGTTAAGCAGGTTAAGTTAGGTAGGGTAGGTAAGTTAGGTTATGTTAAGTTAGGCAATGTAGGTAAGTTAGGTTAAGCAGGATAAGTTAGGTTAAGTTAGGTAAGATAGGTAAGGTAAGGTAAGTTAGGTTAAGCAGGTTAGGTTATGCAGGTTAAGTTAGGTAAGTTAGGTAAGATAGGTAAGGTAAGGTAAGTTAGGATAGGTAAAGTTAGGTTATGCAGGTTAAGTTAGGTAAGATAGGTAATGTAAGGTAAGTTATGTTAGGATAGGTAAAGCTAGGTTTAGCAGGTTAAGTTAGGTAATGTAGGTAAGTTAGGTTAAGCAGGATAAGTTAGGATATGTTAGGTAAGTTAGGTAAGATAGGTAAGGTAAGTTAGGTTAAGTTAGGTTATGCAGGTTAAGTTAGGTAAGTTAAGTTAGGATAGGTGAAGTTAGGTTAAGCAGGTTAAGTTAGGTTATGCAGGTTAAGTTAGGTAAGTTAGGTAAGATAGGTAAGGTAAGGTAAGTTAAGTTAGGATAGGTAAAGTTAGGTTATGCAGGTTAAGTTAGGTAAGATAGGTAATGTAAGGTAAGTTATGTTAGGATAGGTAAAGTTAGGTTTAGCAGGTTAAGTTAGGTAATGTAGATAAGTTAGGTTAAGCAGGATATGTTAGGTTAGGTTAGGTAAGTTAGGTAAGATAGGTAAGGTAAAGGTAAGTTATGTTAGGATAGGTAAAGTTAGGATATGCAGGTTAAGTTAGGTACGATAGGTAAAGGTAAGGTAAGTCAAGTTAGGATAGGTAAAGTTAGGTTTAGGAACGTTACATTAACTAAGTAACATTGGGTGGAGAGGATAGGTTACGTAGGTTTGAACAGTGTAGTTCAGAGAACAGTTTTAGGGTAATGTGACTAAGAAATATATTTTAACAGAAGTGTAGGTTTGGTATGAAAAGGTGAACTAGTTACATTTTGGAGAGAAATTTTGTGACTGAAGATGTCTTAAAGAATAACATGATGGAAGAAGGAGAGTTTCTTTGATGAACGAAGGTGTCTTAGAGAACAACTTTTTTTGGAGAACGAAGGTGAATTAAGAGATCACTTTGATGACTCTGAGAATAACTTTGATTAACGAAGATGGATTGGAAAGTTTCTCTAATGAACGAAGGTGACTTAGAGATTAACTTTTATGATTTAGAGAACATCTTTGATGTCTTAGAGAACAACATTGATGTCTTAGAGAACAACTTTGATGACTCTGAGAAAAACTTTTATGTCTTAGAGAACAACTTTGATGAGCAAGATTAACTTTAGATGTCTCTGAGAATGACTTTTATAACATAGAAATTAACTTTAATGAACAAAAGTGAGTTAGAGAATACCTTTTGATGACTCCGAGAATAACTTTGATGAACAAAGATATTTTGGAAAGTTTCTCTGAAGAACGAAGATGACTCTGAGAATAACTTTTGTTAGCTCTTAGAATAACTTTGATGACTTTGAGAATGTCTTTGAGAACATGAGTAGTATTTTGTTAGCTCAGAGAATAACTTTTTGATGACATAGAGAATAACTTTTTATGTCTTAGAAAAGAACATTGATGGCTTAGAGAGAATATCTTTGATGAAAGATGATGTCTTAGATTAACTTTGACGTCTCTTGGAATAACTTTTATGACTTTGAGAACAAGTTTGATAGCTCTGAGAATGACTTTTATGCCTCTGAGATTAACTCTAATGAACGAAGATGTCTTAGAAAGTTTCTCTGATGAACGAAAGGTTACATAGAGAATAATTTTTATGTCTCTGAGAATAACTTTCATGCCTCTGAGAATAACTTTTATGTCTCTGAGAATAGCTTTTATGCCTCTGAGAATAACTTTTATGTCTCTGAGAATAGCTTTAATGCCTCTGAGAATAACTTTGATGTCTTAAAGGATGTCTTTGATGTCTCAAAGGATGTCTTTGAGGATGCGAGTAAATTTTTAAGTGTTTGAGAGTGTCTTTGATATCTCGAAGAGTGCCCTTGAAGTCTTAAAGGATGTTTTTGATGTCTCAGAGGATGTCTTTGAGTGCAACTTTGATGTGTTTAAGTAAGTCCTTGATGTCTCGAAGAGTGTCTTTGATTTCTCAAAGAGTAACTTTGATGACACTGAGAGTGTCTTTGTTATCTCGAAGAGCACCTTTGACTATTTTTCTTACTTAACGACATATAATTTTAGTTAGGAACAATGATGAATATGACTATTTTAGCTAAGTGAAAGGTTACTTTAGTTAAGAACAGTGTTGGAAAGAGGCAACACATGTGAGAAATTATATTTCAGTTAGGAAATGACAGGGAAACATGATGAAGTAACTATTTTTTTAGTTGACTGATGAGAATATGAAGGAACATGATAAGGAACATAGGGAATACAAAGAATGAACACTGAACATATGAAGAACAAGGTAAGAGCATTGAGAACATGAATATTGAGTATAAAAGTTATAGAGAACATATGATGTACATGAAAACATGACAAAAAACAGTGAACATATGGGGAAAATGGTAGAAAAAATTTGAACTGAGCATGCTGTGAACATTTGTAGAACATGGAGTGAACACAGAAAACATGGAAAAAATGTGAAGAACACAGCTGAATATAGAGAAAATATGCAAATACAGTATGATTATTGAAGGTTTGGATACGTTGGGGATGAGAAGGTAAGGGAGGGAAAGGGTAAGGTGATTACTCTGATAAAGAGATAGGCTGGAGAGGGACTTGATCGGATATATTTATGTTCGATGATCTAAGTGAAGAACATGAGTTGGAAATTGGTAATTTCAGTTTGATTTTACTACGTTAGAATTAAGGTGATCTTAAATCTCAGGTGATTTAGTTGGAAAATAAAGAACTTGTACAAAACGAACTAAGCTGGGGGACAAGAGTTGAAACTTGATAACTGAACTGGCTTTTATTTACTATGTCTGAAAATGTAGTTGGGTGTTTAAATCTCAGGGGGATTTGGACTGATAGTAATGAATTTACAGGAGTGAACTTGGACAGAGGACAAGAGCTAGAGTTTTATAATTGTTTGCATCATATTTACTATGTCTGAAATAAAGAGGGTAAAAATTTCAGGGAAATTGATGGGTTATTTACAAAGATACGAGAGAGAACTAAGGTGTGGACGAGAGCTGGAGCTCGTTAACTGTTTTGATTTTATTTACGGTGCCTGAAATACAGAGGGTAAAAATTTCAGGGGAATTGATAGGATATTAACAAAGACTTGAGGGGGAAGTAGGGTGGGGGGACGAGAGCTGGAGCTCAGTAACTGACTTGATCTTATTTACTAACTTTGAAGTATGTCTGCTTTAAATTTCGGGAAAATTGGTCTGTTACTAACGATCTTGCACAAATGAACTAAGCTGGGGGACAAGAGCTAGAGTTTGATAATTGTTTGGATTTACTAAACTACGTCTGAAATACAGCGGGTAGAAATTTCAGGGAATTTGAAAGGATAATACCGAAGACCCGCGAGGGAAGTAAGGTGGCGGAGAAGAGCTGGAGCTCAGTAACTGACTTGATCTTATTTACTGTGTCTGAAATAAAGAGGGATAAAATTTCAGGGAATTTGATTAGGTATTAACGAAGACCCGAGAGGGAAGTAAGATGGGGGACAAGAGCTGGAGCTCAGTAACTGACTTGATCTTATTTACTGTGTCTGAAATACAGAGGGATAAAATTTCAGGGAATTTGATTAGGTATTAACGAAGATGTGCGAGGGAACTAAGGTGGAGGACAAGAGCTGGAGCTCGGTAAGTAAATTACTGTATTGAACTACGTTTGAAATATGATTATTTTTAAATTTTAGAGGGATTGGACTGTTAGTATTCATTATACGACAGGGGACTAAGGCGGGGGATAGGAGCTGGAGCTCAGTAACTAAATTACTGTATTGAACTACATTTGAAATATGATTATTTTTAAATTTTAGAGGGATTGGACTGTTAGTATTCATTATACGACAGGGGACTAAGGCGGGGGATAGGAGCTGGAGCTCGATAACAAAATTATTGTATTTTAATACGTTTGAAATAGCTGTGTTTTAAATCTCGAAGAAAATGATTGGATACTAAAGAAGATGTATTAGTAAAACTAAGGTGGGAACGTGAGCTAGACCCTGACTTTGTTTATATATGTAAAACTGACTAGTTTAATGAAAAGGAACTATGATATGAACAATATGAAGGAGAGGGATGGTCCAGATATTATGGAGAAGATAAGATAAGATTAAGAGATGACCTGCATGCGGCGTCTGGCTGACGGTCTAAAGTAAACACAGGTGCGGCGAGAGATTGTGAGGTAAAGGGCAGGGAGGGGTGTGATGTATGAGCAGGAGATGCAGGGGGGGAGGGGGCAGGAAAATGATTTAGTTATATAGCAATATACTAGTTTCTAAGTAAGAATCATAAGAATTATTTTCCTCATAAGAACACTTAACAAACTCGTATGACATTATTTCATCATAAGAATTTCCTTAATTCCACATCAGTGACTTGAATTTTGCCCATAAGAACTCTTAACAAACTCGTATGACATTATTTTCATCATATGAACTCTTAACAAACTACTATAATCTCAGAAATTACTCACTCATAAGAATTCCTTAATTCCAATTCTGTGACTGCCCAAATTCACCAAGAAAGTCTGTGGCGCTTACCCCCTACTACTCTAAGCCACTTCGGAAGAGTGTTGTAGGCATTATATGTAACATTTGTAACATAAGATTTCACCTGAGTTGTACAGGATTACCTACACAATATGCAAATTGGGAAGGTAACTACTGGATCTGTCAAAGTGACAGACAGATGTGGGAAAACATTACCAAACTAATGAATAACATTCCTGAAGTACACAGGCTACAATTCACACAAAAACTTCCAGAAATATTTGCAGAGTATATAAAGACAGCAACGAACTCTGAGCACAACCCAGGACTGAGAATTTAGAGAGTCAAAGTAGCAATGTAGAAGGACATAGTGTCGAGGTACACAAAAATGAAGGCAATATTGTAGAGCAAACTGGTGATATGAATAAGGAGAGAAAACTTGAGACGAATGAGAAACACAAATGAGAAAAACGAAATCAACAAGGAGAAAGATAAGGCCAATAACGAGAATGAATGCAGAAAAGAGAAAGTTGGAACAAAAAGCACAGAGGTAGCCAAGTCGTGCACGGGTACAAACAAGAATAATACAATCACAGATGAAAATATTTGCAGGTATTATGCAAAAGGACAGTGCAGATATGGGCCCAGAGGCACGGAATGCTCATTCATGCACCCACGGAAATGCTGAAACTGGTTAGGGAAAGGCAGATGTCGTTTTGATACAAAGTGTAGATATTTTCACCCTAAGCTATGCAAACACTCAGTTAATGAGAGGAAATGCTACGATATTCATTGCCCTGATTTCCACATCAGAGGTACACAGCGCTATACAAGAGAGGAAGTCCAATATAATAGCCCTGAAATTTTTTTAGAGGCAGGCAGAATCGTGGCAGGAGTATGGATGGAGAAGGGGGAAATGCCCAAGACTGGACTACGGTTCGTCATCAACCTTACCTTGAGGTGCTTCCGGGCTTAGCGTCCCCGTGGCACGGTCGTCGACCAAGCCTCCTGGTTGCTGGACTGATCAACCAGGCTGTTGGACATGGCTGCTCGCAGCCTGACGTATGAGTCACAGCCTGGTTGATCAGGTATCCTTTCGAGGTGCTTATCCAGTTATCTCTTGAACACTGTGAGGGGTTTGCCAGTTATGCCCCTTATGTGTAGCAGAAGTGTGTTGAACAGTCTTGGGCCTCTGACGTTGATAGAGTTCTCTCTCAGAGTACCTGTTGCACCTCTGCTTTTCAACGGGGTATTCTGCACATTCTGCCATGTCTTCTGGTCTCATGTGATGTTATTTCTGTGTGCAGGTTTGGGACCAGCCCCTCTAATATTTTCCACGTGTAAATTATTATGTATCTCTCCCGCCTGCGCTCAAGGGAGTACAGATTTAGGCTCTTTAGTCAGTCCCAATAGTTTAGATGTTTTACTGAGTGGATTCTAGCAATAAAGGAACTCTGCACGCTCTCCAGGTCAGTAATTTCTCCAGCTTTGAAAGGGGCTGTCATTGTTCAGCAG